>NW_008355157.1:285286-345748 GCF_000622305.1 Nannospalax galili
GTCACCAATGCAACCCACTTCCATGCTGTCACCCTCATAGAGGGGACAGCCTTGTCACAAGCCTCCCACGTAAAACGATATTTTGGGATCACTACCGCTCTCATCTCTGCTATCACCCCTGCATTAGGGTCGTCTGCCACTGCTGCAGTGGCTATCACCCAATCCTCCACTACTGTGGAGACACTCAATGAAGCTATGTCCAAAACCACCTCTACCTTTCACACTCAGTCCCTTATCAATCAGCATCTTCACCAGGCAATTAATGTATTACAACAACAAATTGATTAAGTGAAGAGCTGGCAATTACTAAAGACATGGCTCTGCTAGCTTGTGACCCTCACTTTAGGTCACTTTGTCTCACCCCCTATAAAGTACAGACTATTACTGAAGCGCACCTACAACTCACATACTATATTCATGGACACTGGAATCAAAAGCTTCTTAATTACTCTATATTACTAACTAATCAAATTATTGCTCTAAATTATACCTGCGCCCCCCACGTTGGACATCAATTCAGGGTTTTTAGAGAAAATCTGGTCTAATCTAAAAGTACTGTATGACCCATCTTGGATCGTTACTTACCTACTCCTGACAGGCATAATTATTCTTCTCTTTCTACTTCTTAAATGCCTTGTTCTTTATTCCTGCAGTCAGAAAAAATTCAATCACTCGGTGTATCAGGCCCTCAGAGCACTACATGAAGATGATTTCAACCCGCCCTATGCAGCCTGATGGACTTTGCTTGCACAAATGTACGAGGCCTCCTACAGATAATTCCCCACCTCGACTGATCCCCTGACGATACCCCTTGGAGGGCTGGTAGCCAATGACGGGTAAGCTCCTGTTGGGCTGAATCAACCTAAGCCAAGACATGGATGTGTACACCCGTGCTCCAATGACAGGTAAGGTTCATGCCCGAATAGGACAACCTAAGACAGGCACAGTCCATGATCCTGGGGTCATCCCGAGGCAGAGCTGCCTGCAGGCTCTCGCTGGACAGTCATTTTTAAAGAAAAAGGGTGGAAATGTAGCAGGAGGCCTCCAAAGATGGCGTGGACCCAGAGCCCTGGGATTCAGCCAGAATTCACTTCACTTCTTGGTCTGCAAATAGCCCGCCAAAAGGAGCCCATGCCTCCATACCCTGCTTGCAAGCCTGGTGACTGCTGACAGACTGTGTGGCGCAGACCAATCAGAAAAAAATACGCTGACTAAAGGGACTTGGGGGTGGAGAAAAGGGAAATATAAGGCCTGCCCCCTCCTGCATTAAACGAGCCTGCAGCACCTCGCCTAGTGCTTGCTTCTACCCAATTCCTGGGGTCTGTGTCATGATTCCACGCCTCTTGTCCCGCCTAATCGGCAGGGGACCCGATCCAGGTCAGGGTCTTCACAGCTGGCCTGAGGAGAACCCACAACAGCTCTGGATGCTCAGGGTGGGGAGGTCAGAGAAGCAGAGGCCTGGCAAGTTGGTCCTCTCCTCCTACCATGTAGGTCCCAGTGATCAAACTCAGGTCGTCAGGCTTGGCAACAAAGAGAGGGGATAAGAGCTTCTGTTAGCAAGTTCACTCAGCCAAACACCTGACAGTGACAGAGAAGAAAAGAGGAGGCTGGAGAGGGGGTAAAGCTGAGAGGAAGAATGAGGTTCTGTAGAGCCTGGAAGTCACCTAGCTTCCCTGTCAGGGCTGGACTTGGTATGGGGGCCATGGAGTCTCAAAGACAAAGTGTTGCTCTGCAAGGAAACTAGGGGTCTACTGTGAGGTTCAGATCTTTGCAAGATTGTACCTGAACTTATGGCTTTGATGAGCCCACCAATACTCTCCAGCCTGGTATAAGAACATTCACACTCAAATTTCTCCTTTGTCTGCAGAAGTACAAGCCACAGAGTAGAAATACAAGTGGTTTTAGTGTTTTGGAATATCCCAACTTTGGAAGCCATTGAACCAAACACTGCAAGGCATAGCCTCAAAGAAAATCGGGTTGTGTATAGATAGAAAACAAGAGTAATCTGGTCACTAACAGCAGCTGCTGTATTTTGTATTTTCAGGAAGGGGCATTGTTCGCAGACTGAAGATTGCCCTCAATTCAGCCAATCAGAGCATGGCAGTTCTCAATGTCAACCATCTGAGTTCAGTGACAGAACCATGTTGTTGTTTTATAAGAGAATTAGATTATTTGAGAAAGCAAATTATTGTTGTTTGGTAGCAGAAGTTAAATAAAACTTGATATAGAAACATGACAAGAGCAAAAAATGTGAACTATATTGTTCAAAAGATAAAACAGCTGGCATTGGTAGCTTATGGATTGTGTATATGACTTCAGCTGGGTAGCTGTGATAAAAATGAGGAATAGGTTGGGGTAGAGAGCCTGGCTGCCAGTTCTTGAGGCATGTGGTATGTGTTAGTTGTTGATGATAACTTAAAAATCATAGAAATTCAAGTATAATCTGGATCATGCTTATGGTTAACCATAGATGAAATGCTAGCAGGTGATTTCAGATGATGGTTAGGTGATTTTAGGTAACGGATATTTACAACGGCCTACAGGCCAGAGGATCATCCGAAGTTTCAATTATCCAGAGTTATCCAGAGTTTCAATTGTTCTTTTATAGACTTCATTTTTTTTTTTTTTTGGTCTTTTTTGAGACAGGGGCTCCCTGTAGCCCCAGCTGGCCTGAAACTCTCTATGTAGACTAGGCTGGCCTTGAACTCACAGAGATGTGCCTGCCTCTGCCTCCCAAGTGCTGGGATTAAAGGCGTGCGCCACCACACCCAGCTTAAGCAGCAGTTCTGGATTCATAGTAAAATTAAGCAGAAAACAGAGTTCCCATGCGCCCTGCCCCTACATGACAATCCTCACATCCTCAACCAGAGTAATACAGATTAGGGTTGGTGAACTTCCAATACATGACATTATTACTCAAAATCCATAGTTTACATTAGTGGTTTTAATGATTTATTCATTCATTGTGTGTGTGTGTGACAGCACACATGGAAGATCAAAGGACAACTTTTGGGAACTAGTTCTCTCCTTCCACTATGTAAGTCCCAAGGATCAAACTCACATCAGATTTGGTGGCAAGTGTCTTACCCCTCTGAGACGTCTTGTCAGCTACTTTGATATTTTACATCATGTGGATTGTGACAAATTTATAATGCGTATGTCCACAATTTTAATATCACACAGAATAGTTTTGAGGCTTATGTGGTAGTGCATACCTGTTATCCCCAGCACTTTGGAGGTAGAGACAGGAGGTTCAGGAGTTCAAGGCCAGTCCTGGCTGCATAGAAAGTTTAAGACCAATCTGGGCTACATGAAACTGTTTCAAAAAAAAAATAAAAAAAACAACAAAAAAACAGAATAGTTTCATTGCCCCCCAAATTCTCTGTGCTCTGACTATCCATTCCTCTCTTATGCTCCTTAACCACTTAATTTTTTTTTTTGAGACTCATTTTTGCTATCTAGCTCAGGCTGGCCCTGTACAAACTCCTGCTCAGCTCCTAAGTACCTAGATTACAGGTATGAACATCACACCGCTTCTTCTCTGTCTTCATAGCTGAATTTATTTATTTTTATTTATTTTTTTACTGCTGAATAATATTCCATTCTATAGATTGTATTTATTTTTACTGCTGAATAATATTCCATTCTATAGATTTTATCATAGTTTATCAGTTTAACTTTTAAAGCAATCATTTTCAAATTAAAGTGCACTGAAGGAATGCTCAAATATAAGTTGAATAGACACTGGTTCAAAATCTGGAGAAGTTTGCAAATCTTCACAGCATTGTGAGGTGGCAGGGCAAGGCCATGGATCCTAAAACCTCAAGGTAGAAAAAGAAGAATTTGCTGTACTCAATAAAATTCCTTCCTTTTCTTCTTGGGTTCTCCGATCAGGTAGACTCAACTTCCCAGTGCCCTTGCCTTTAGGTGTGGCTGTGAGACTGAGTTATTGGCCAATGGATGCTTAGTAGGAATGACCAAAATGGTTAAAGAATGGGCATTTCAGGATCACAGATAGGCCAGTGAGATGGTGCAGCTGGTCAAGGCATTTGCCATGCAAGTTGGGAACCTGTGTTCGACCACCACCACATAAAGGTGGAAGGAGAGAATCAGTTCTACAGAATTGTCTTCTGATCCCCACATGTGCATTGTGGCATGTGTGCCTGCACACACACACACACACACACACACACACACAGAGAGAGAGAGAGATCTCACTATGTAACTTTGGTTAGCCTGGAACTCATTATATAGACCAGACTAGTCTCGATCTCACAGAGATCCTTTGCCTCCCAAGTGCTAGGATTAAAGGCATATGCCACCATGTCTGGCTGAGAATAACTTTTTAAAAGAAAAGTTCTTTTTTAAAAGATATATTTTACTTTTTAAAGTGTATTTTGTGTGTGTATCTGTGTGTGTGTGTATCTGTCTGTCTGTCTGTCTGTCTGAATGCCATGTGTATGTAGATGCCTGCAGGAGGCCAGAAGAGGGCATTGGATTTCCTGGAGCTGGAGTTATAGGCAGTTGTGAACTACCCATGGTGGGTACTGGGAACCAAACTTAGGCCTCTGGAAGAGCAGTATTTGCTCTTAATCACTGAGCTATCTCCTCCCCAGTCTTGTTTTATTTCACTGATTTTTATTTATGTGTTTGTGTGAGTGTATGCTACATGTGTGCAGGTGCCCACAGAGGTCAGAAGAAGACATAGGATCCCCTGGAGCTGGAATTACAGGTGGTTGTGAGCCAGTTGATGTAGATGTTGTGTGCTTTTAACTGCTGAGCCAGCTCTCCAGCCCCCCCTCAAATTTTTTCTTTAAGTAAAAAAAAAAAAACCAAAACAACACTAGATACAAGGTCAGTATACAAAAATCAATTATATTTCTTCATACTATTAATAAATTATTTGAAAGTGAAATTTCAAAAAATAATTCTATTAGCAACAAGACACATGCACACACAGTACACTTAGAGATAAACAACAAAAGATGTTTAAGCAAAGTACAAAATGTCACCAAGAGAAATTAAAGAAGAATAAAAAAGATGCAGATATCATGTTCATGGATCAAAAGAATAGTTGATATATGGATGTTAATCGTCCTAAATTTATAGATTCAATTCAATCTGAATCAAGATACCAGCAGATTTATATATATGTGTAAAAACTGGCAAGCACATTCTAAAATGCAAGTTGTCCAGAATTACAAAATAAGGAAGAGCAAAGATAGAGGTATAGATTACTAATTGCTAATTCAAAATTTTGGAGTTTTGGATGTGTGTGTGTGTGTGCATGCGCACGCGCACGCAGTATACATGCACATATAAGTGCAGGTATTTGAGACTGCTTGACTGTGTGGAAGATGTTGGGTGTCCTGTGCTATCACTCTCTTATTCCCTTCAGACAGGGTCTTTCACTGAGCATGGAGCTAGACTGGGGACCAGAAAGTCCTAGTGATCCTCCTGTCCATCTCTCATGGTTCAGAGGTTACAGACCATGCCCAGGTTTTTCTGTGGATGCTGGGATCCAAACCCAGGTCTTCATGCTTGCATAGCAAGTCCTCTTACCCATAGAGCCATCTCTTCAGCCCTCCAACCCTATTTCCTGAGATGAAATCTCTTACAGATATTGAAGCTCACCATTTTGGATAGACTAACCACCCAGTGTGCCCCTAGGATCTACCTGTTTCCACCCCATAGCACTAGAGTTACAGATGCATGTTGCTGCATCAAGCTTTTATGTGGGTGCTGGGGATCTGAACTCAAGTCCTCAAGCTTGAGCATCAAGCATTTTATTCACTGAACCATCTCCCCAGCCCCAGTTTTTGTTTTGTTTTGAGACACAGTCTCATTATGTAGCCCAGGCTGGCCACTAACTCTTGATCCTCTTGCCATAGCCTCTCTCCTAAAGTGGGGGGATTACAGGTGTGTACCTCCACACCCAACTAAATTGTTGTTTTCTAAGCAGCCACACTTAACTATGTGATGACACCGAAAACATAGATAAATTAGATGCTGCCTGCAGATAGACCCACACATAGGTAGTCAGTGGCCTGTACAGTGCAGCAGGAAGAAGGGTGTTTTGGTCCATGGTGCTGAACTCCTGGGTATTCAGATGTGAAGAAATGAACTTTGATCCCTGCATCACACTGTATGCAAAAACAAAGTCCAGATAAATCACAGACCTAAAAGTGAAAAGCAAAATAATAAAGACTTCTAAAAGGTAAGTGAGTTGTCTTCATGACCTTAGGAGAGGCAAAGATCTCATTAATGGTACACAGAAATTACTGTTAAAGACAAAAAAATACTACATAGTTCATGAAAATGTAAAACTTTTGTTAATCAAAAATACTATTAAGAGAGGGAAATCTACCAGATATAAGAATGTAGCTGCAGGGGCTGGAGAGATGGCTCAACGGTTAAGAACACTGACTGCTCTTGCAGAGGACCCAGATTTGATTCCCAGCACCCACATGGTGGCTACAAACCATCCTTAACTCCAGTTCTAGGGGAATCTGAAGCCCTCTTCTGACCTCTGTGGCATTGCACGACATGGGTGCAGTCACATGCATGCAATACATTCATACACATAAAATAAAAATAATAAAATAGTTAAAAAAAGAATGTAGCTGCAATTTAAATAATTCACAAACAAAAAATGAATAGATAATGTCTTCAAATCAATAAGAAAAAGGCAAACTGCCCAATAGAAAATAAGCCATAGCCTTGGACAGGAAATTCTCGAGCGAGAATGCCAAAGTGGGCAGTGAGCCTGTAAAAGAGGTGCTCAGCAGCGTTAGTATCAGGGGTATGCAAGTGAAAACCAGAAGGACATCACTGCTCGCACACCAGAATGGCTAAAGAGGCAAGCCAGACAGTATCAGGTATAAGTAAGGATTTGGAGCAGCTGAAAGTTTTATATAATATTTGGGGGCAAGGAGTAGGGCTATGCCAACTTCTATGCTCACTTTAGAAAACTGTTTGGTGATTAATGGTTTATGAATGCCCTATGACCCAGAAATTCTATTCCTAGGTACATACTCAATAGAAATTTGCATATATGTGCACCAAAAGACATATTCAACAATCACTTCATGGACAATATCCTCTCACTAACATAGCACAATGCCCATTGTGAGTAAGGAGGATAATTAAGCCATTGTATATCTGTGCAGTGAGAGAGAATGGAGCACTGCATCACACCAACCTGGGTGACTATCACAGATGTGATCTTGTACAAAAGGGAGTGTGTCCTCCTCAGGCGCTTTCCACATGTCACTTAAAATGACAGACTCTGGGCTGAGGAAATGGTTCAGTGGGTAAAAGTGCTTGCTCCGCAAACCTGAGGAGTTCTGTACCCAGAACCCACACCGGAAGGAGAGAACTCATTCTTCTGACCTCCACATGTGCACTGTATGGCACTGTGGCACACACACACACACGTAATAATATAATAAAATATTAAACAATAAGCTGAGTGTGGTGGCACATGCTTTTAATCACAGCACAGAGGTAGAAGCAGGTAGATTTCCATGAGATTGAGGCCAGCCTCAATCAGAAGAGGGTCAGAAGAGGGCTTCAGATTCCCCTAGAACTGGAGTTAAGGATGGTTTGTAGCCACCATGTGGGTGCTGGGAATCAAACCTGGGTCCTCTGCAAGAGCAGTCAGTGTTCTTAACCGTTGAGCCATCTCTCCAGCCCCTGCAGCTACAGGGAGACCCTGTCTCCAAAACAATTAATTAAAAAGCAATAAAATGACAAGGACTCCAGGACCTAGAAAGTGGAGCCCCAAAGTGGACAGAGCTTCAGGTGCTGCTTTTGGGGGTGGGGGGAGTGTAACAGTACAGGACACCCACCATGCATGAGCACATGGAATATTTGCCTGTCCAGGAACACCTGCTCTGTGCTGTGACATGAGTGACAATAATTTCTATTATTCCAAGCCACTGAAAGTTTGCAACATCTTTTACAGAAGCCAGCATTAATGGTCCTGGTGGCACACAGGGTCACACACAGTTCCATGATGACAGGAATACACAAGAAAAGCTAACCTGAGGCTGAATGGAGGGTGGGTTTTTTGTAGGTGATGGAGATCCTTCCAGGTAAGGGCAGAGGCAGACTGCTGCTGCAGATGGATTGGACTGTGCTGCTCCTCAGGAGGGAGTGGGAAGGGCCAGCTTCCACAGGGTGTTGTGAAAAACCTGGAAAAGAACCAATAGCTACTGCTTTCTTAAAAGACCTGCCGCCAGCAATCTGGAATTACACAGGGACTCAGCCTTCTGTTCAGGGCAGTTTCATGTGAGATGTATGTGATTCCTTTCCACTGACAACATGCCCATTGTCTCCTTTCTGTTATAATTACAGTATCTCCTTTTAAGAGAATTCGTGGAGCCTGATGAACAGCTTAATGTTTTTTTCTTTGAATTCCCAGATGTTCGGACCAGATTCCAACTTCCTGAGTTCCCAGTCCTTCATAGAGCTGCCTGTATGCGTCTAATTCTCCCGGGGACATTCCTATTTCCCACTGAGAAATAAGAAAACAACACAGTTTTCCTGAGGGTGGTGAGCTTCATCCCAGAGCACTGGAATCTCCATTTTAGGAAAAGTGTTTACCAGAGAATTAAACTCTCAAAGGAAATGTTCCTTTAAGTCTCTGAGAAATAATAGGACTCCTCCAGGAGGACTGGCTGCAGAGATTTGCTGGGCGCCTCTGTTTCTAGGAGGCTGAGCTGTTATTAAACAACAGCTTGAAATGAAATATATGCAATATACAAAATATGAAATATATGCTGGAGAGATGGCTCAGTGCTTAAAAGCACTGGCTGTTCTTGCAGAAGACTGGGGTTCAAATCCCAGCACCCATACAGTGGCTAACAACCGTCTCTAACTCCAGTTCCAGAGGATCTGGTGCTGCCTTCTGTCCTCCAAGGGCATTGTCTACACAGGTGCACTTACATACATGCAGGCATAACACTTATAAAATAAAAATAAATATAAAAAAATAAATGTATACAAAAGACAAATAGAAGTAAAGGACATAGGAAAAAGGGGAAAAGTAAAGGACAAAGGGAAGTAACAGTGAAGAGTGTTGTGAGCCACACAGACCCGTCACCTGCTTCAACAGTTATCAACATTTTACAGTTTCTCTCTGACTTCTCATCACCTCTCCTTTTATTTTATTTTTCTCAGTAGAGCTGGGATTGGCAAACCATAACTCCATGGATCAATTCCAGCCTGCTTCCTGGTTTTATAAAGGTTTTTGTTGTTGTTGTTGTTGTTGTTGTTGTTTTTTGTCTTTTTTGAGACAGGGTCTCCCAGTAGCCCCAGTTGGCTCGGAACTAGCTCTGTAGCAGGCTGACCTTAAACTCTCAGAGATCCACCTGCCTCTGCCTCGCAAGTGCTGGGACTAAAGGCATGTGCCACCATACCCAGCTTATAAATAATTTTATTGTAGCATAGGCATGTCCTCTCATTTACATGTCTATATCTGTTTTTGCACTACAACCTCAAGCCTGAGGAGTTGTGACAGATCATGTGGCATTCAAAGACTAAAATTTATATTATTTGGCTTTTATAGAAAAAGCCTGTCAACCCCTACACTAAGATGTTACAAATACTACACATGATATAATTTCACCTACAAATGCTTTGGTATTGTTACAGTAGCAAGAAAGGCCCTTTAAGGGCCTGTGTGGAGATGCCACATTCCAGTTCAGTCAGGTTAGCTACCTGGCCACTGGACTACCCCTAAGAAGGTGGGTTCACCCTAAATCATGCTAAAGAGATAGGCAGAGATGGCCAGAATCTCCATCCCCAAGTACAGGTGCTGATGGGCCAGCAGCAGGCGTATAGCTGCAATTCTTCAGAAAAGCATAACCTCAGGCCGGGTGTGGTGGTGCATGTCTTTAGTTCCAGCACTGGGGAGACAGAGGCAGGTGGGTCTCTGTGAGTTCGAGGCCAGCCTGGTCTACAGAGTGAGTTCCAGACCAGCTGGAACTATAGGGAGACCCTGTCTCAAAAAAGACCAAAAGAAAAAAAAGCCTAGCCTTGCCTTGTCTTCTATCTCTTTCCTAAACATGTTTTCCCTAATACTTTGGGCTGCCCCAACATTTTGAGTTTCTTACTCTTTCTTTAAAACTCCCCTCCCTGCTAGTTCACCATGTGGCTGCTAGCCTGCAGTGCTGACTTTATTCTTTTATTTTTATTTTTTGCTTTATTTATTTGGTCTTTTTGAGACAGGGTCTCCCTGTAGCCCCCAGGGCCTGGGACTCGCAATGTAAACTAGACTGGCCTTGAACTCTCAGAGATCCTCCTGCTTCTGCTTCCCTTTTTTTTTTTTTTAGCACTATTTTTATTTTTTTTTACATTTGAGTATATTGCCTGCATGTGTGTAAGTGCACCTGTGTCATGCAATGCCCACGGAGGTCAGAAGAGGGTGTTGGTCTCCCTGGAGTCTGGAGTTACAGATGGTTCTTAGTGGCCATGTGAGTGCTGGGATTTGAACACAGGTCTTCTGCAAGAACAGCTCTTGACCACTGAATCATCTTTCCAGCCTCTCCATGCCAATTTTAAATGGCATGGGGTTTTCTTTCTCTCCTCCATTCTCCTCTTCTGGGCAGCTATTGAGACGTACAGCCTGCCTGTTCACTGAGCTTCCATTTGAACCCATTCTTAAATTCTTTTATTAATGAGACTAAGAACCCCAAGAGGGGACCTCATTTCCCTGTATCAGTATCAGAAAAGATAATAACCAAAAAGAACTTTACAAATGCCCCACCAAAAATAGAACTATAATATTCAACAAATTTATTTCTCCATAATCACATTTAATATCAAATTTGTGTTTAAAATTCTGTTCCATTAGAAAAAACAAAGCCTTCTTGTAGAAATAACTTTTATAATAAAGACAGAATCTGGACTAATGACTTTTACTTAACCTTGCACCAAAAAGGCTACTATTTATAATATAAACAAGATCCCTGAACCACGTGCTCTTGTGGCCTGGGCATATGACCTTGATCCCTTGGAACTCCACTGTCCCTCCATCCAATATAAATGAATGTGGGTATCATTTATCATAAATGAATGAATTAGCATATCATCTGCTGAAGGTAGTGTATTCATATTTATGTTCTCATTGGAAGCCGTGAGAATTGAGAAGTATGCTTGACTGTGTATGAGATATTTTAGATCTAGGGATCAAAGGACAAGTTTCTCTGATAAGATAAGGTTTGATCCAAGCTTGTAGCGCCCCAGTTCATGCTAGAGAGACTGAATAAAACTATGGGTGAGGCCTGGCTCAGGAGCACAGTTCTGTGAGACATCAGTGGGAACAGGAGCCTCAGAGTTTAGGTCCACTCTTGAAAATAAAATTAATACTGAGTACCACTCATTCTTCATTCAAGTGTAACTGTAATGTGGCTTAGAAATGCCACACCTACTTACAGTTGACTTTTTCATATCAAGATCTAAATAAGGTTCATTATTAATTATTAATAAGGTTCATTATTAATGTCTTCAGTGTTTTTTAATCTGCTGTCATTTCTCCCTAATATACTTTGTTTTCTCAGTGCTAAGGATCAAACCCAGGAATTTGTACATGCTAGGTAAGTGTTCTCTACCACTGAGCTATATCTCCAGCCCTTGGTTTTGTGAGACAAGGTCTCACTATGTAGTCCAGGCAGGTCTCAAACTAATGATTCTTCTGCCTCAGCCTCCCAAGTGCTGACATTACAGGCACATACCACAATACCTGGCCTTTGCTTTCCTTTAATTACATCTATGTCTTGAAGAAACTGAATTATTTCCTGCAGAATCCCATATTCTGGATGAAGCTGTTTCATGTTCTCACTATATTATTCAACATGGTCAGGGTGTAGTTAAAAAAAAATTTAAGGGGGTTAGAGAGATGGCTCAGATGTTAAGAACACTGTTCTTGCAGAAGACCCGTGTTTGAATCCCAGCACTCATATGGCAGCTAACAACTGTCTGCAACTCCAGTTCCAGGGGATCTGACAGTAATAATAAAATATTTTTTTTTAAATTTTTTAAGGAGCTGGAGAGATGGCTCAACAGTTAGGAGTGCTCACTGCTCTTGCAGAGGACCTGGGTTCGGTCCCCAGCACCCATATCAAGCAGCTCACAATTGCCTGTAACTTCAACTCCAGGGGATCTGACACCCTCTTTTGGCCTCTGCTGACACTTGCATGTACCTAGTGCACCTAAACTCCTGCAGGCACACACGCATACACATGAATAAATAAATACAAATGCTTTTACATGTAAATCATTTTTAAGAGACCAGCTATGCTACCTGACCTATTCTCAAACTCCTGGGCCTAAGTTATCTCTCTACTTAACCTCCTGCATAACTAGTGTTAGAAATATGTTCAGGGTTGCAAAGGAAGAGACCACCACCACTCCAATTAAAGCATCTGACAAGGCAAAACTTTACTTCTGATCAGAAGGCTGCACTGTTCAAAACAGAGAGACAAGAGAAGCCAGCACATGGAACAGGGGATAGGACAAGTTTTCATCCTAACTCCTAACGCAATAGCACTGTGTCTTTCCCCATTGGCTGGGGTCTGGACTCACAGTCTTTCCAGGTTGGCACACGGGTGTGGCACTCTTGCTCTCTTACCCCATCCCCTGGAACCTGGAGGTGAGAGGAGAACTGCTCTTTTTTGTGGCTAGGGCACTCTCCTCTGCTAACACCAGCCTGTGTCCTTCTGCTACAGCTAATAACCTCTGATGCATGGATGCAGAAACCTGTCCTCATGGGCTGTGACTCTTCACTAGTGCCATGCAAGGTGCTAACAACATACTCTGTATGACATATCAGCCACCTTCCTGAGGAGATGCACACCACTTCTCTGTGAATGACCAGAGCAGGATGTCATGGAAGGAACAGAAGTTCTACCTGTACAATATAGTAGTCACCTACAATGATGTGGGGAAGGGGCATTTGTTGTATTGTGCTAGGGTTACAATAAAAGGCCACACTGGGTGCTTAAAAAAAAGAAAGTTATTGTCTCACAGGTCTAAGGGCAAGGAGTCCAAAATCAAGGTGTGCTCTGGACCAAACTCCCTGCAAGAGTCCTAGGGAAGGAAGTTCTTGAGATTTCCTTTCCAGCTCCTTGGTACATGCCCCTAGACATAGTATAAGAAACATCAAATATTAGTCTTTTCTTTCAAACACTATAAAACATTTTACAAGGAATTCTAATGTTCTAATCACCCCCTTCCTACCCTACAAAAACTTTTGATTTATAGTGAGGAATTCTAATCTTTTAATTGGCCCCTTCCCACCCTACAAAAACTCTTGATTTATGACAAGGGATTCTAATCCTCTGATCATTCCTAATACACACCCTATAAAACTTTTGGTTATGGAAGAAGGAAAAAGGTCCTGGCACATTCGAGGAATTGATGACCTGGTGACAACAGCAGCACCTGCAGGAGATGGTGACTTCTCAAAACCATAAGCAGCACCCAGTTAGAGCAAACAATACCCAAGAGAACAGTCTTGCTCCAAAATTCATGTGAGACTCAGCCCCTTAATTCACAATCATGCCTTTTATTTTCCAATAGGGCAGGGGATGGCTACCTCACAGAAGTTTCAGGTACAGATTTTGCTTAAGCATTAGAGGCAAGAGCCAGTGAAATATGGGCATTACCGTGTCCCCTTCTGTACCCATGACTGAGATGGCCTGCCAGAGTCAGGCTACATCTACGTAACATCAATAAAGTTGTCCCCGTGTTTCAGTTATCTGTTGCTGCATAACAAAGAACTCCAAATCTTAGCGGTTTAAAAGAACAGTAAGCATCTGTCATCTCACACATTTCTGGCATTGGGAATGGCTCAGCTGAGCAGTCCTGGCTCAGGGGCATCAGGACAATACAGCAGGATGTCAGGACAACAAAGCTTCACTTCTTGACTTGGGACAAAGGATTCACTCACATGGCTGGCTATGGTGGGAAGTTCATTTGTTGCCACATGGCTTCTCTGTAGGACTGTTCCAGTCTCCTCACAACATGGCAATAGACGTACCTGAGAGCAGGTGGTCCCATAGACCAAAGTGAGTAGAGTCACGAGGAGGATGATAGTCTTGGAAGTCTGCACCCACTTCCCGAAACACCCTGTTATTCCACTGTGCCTCCCAGTTCAGTGCGGGAGTGACAATGCGTGGGCATGACGTCAGCTGGCAAGGCTTATTAGAGCCTTCTTGGATGCTGCCACACAGTCTCAGCATCACACTCAAAAGGAGTACCAGCTCAACATCCAGAGCACTGGAAAGGGATTGAACTCTATGGAAGTCTCTGGAAGTGGTACAGGAAGAAGAAATTCCATTGCAGAATGTCCAATAAAAATTCTAAAGTTCTCTTCATTCATCAGTTTTCCCCAGTTCCCACTCTTCATGGCAACTGTTTCTCAAAAATCTCTTTTCTTCCCAAGTGTACTGTGCACACCTTTAATCCCAGCACACAAGAGGCAGAGGTGGGCAGATCTCTGAGTTTGAGGCCTGTCTGGTCTACATAATGAGTTCCAAGGCAGCCAGTGCTACCTACCCTATCTTAAAAACAAAAATTTTGGGGATGCAGAGATGGCTCAGAGGATAAGAACACTGACTGTTCTTGCAGAAGACTGGGGTTCGAATCCCAGAACCCATATGGCAGTTAACAACTGTCCATAACTCCAGTTCCAGGGGATCTGATAGTCTCTTCTGTCCTCTGCAGGCATTGCACGGCATGAGTGTACTTACCTTACATGCAGGCAATACACACATACACAGAAGATAAAAATAAATAAAATATTAAAAAAAAAAAATAGGGGCTGGGCGTGGTGGCGCATGCCTTTAATCCCAGCATTCAGGAGGCAGAGCCAGTTCAAGGCCAGCCTGGTCTACATAGTTCCAGGCCAGCTGGGGCTACAGGGAGACCCTGTCTCAAAAAGACCAATATATATATATATATATCTTTTTTGGCCAGTGAAATGGCTCAGTAGTAAAGGTACTTGAGGCTGAGCCTGATTATCTGAGTTCAACCTCTGAGACCCACATGATGAGAGGAGAAAACTGAATCCCACAAGTTGTCCTCTGATCTCCATATACACATCATGGCATGCACATACACATGCACACCAAATAAATAAACATTTAAAAAACCAAAAATATTTCTCTTTCTGGTGGCTGGAGAGAAGCTCAGTTGGTAGAGTGCTTACCGAGCTTGTATGAAGTCCTGGATTTGGTTTCTCCAAACTTACATCTTCACATCACTCTTCACATCACTCCCTCTCTACCTAAATTATGGAGATCAAGCTGATCGTCTTACTATTTTACAACCATAATATTTTTATATAGTAAGTTCCTAGTATGGTGCCTAGAATACAATGAGCAATCAGTAAATATTGGTGAATTAGTAGATGTCATGGAACAAACTCCAAATGAACACGCTGGGGTTCAACAATAGCACTATGGCAACAAGTTTCCATGTGGAACCCAGAATATGATAGGGTGGTGTTTTGTTAAAAAATACACATGACGGGCCTGAAGAGATGGCTCAGCGGTTAAGAGCACTGACTGCTCTTGCAGAGGACCCGGGTTCAATTCCCAGCACCCACATGACGGCTATGAACCGTCCTTAACTCCAGTTCCAGGGGAATCCGAAGCCATCTTCTGACCTCCACAGCATTGCATGACTCGGGTGCGCTCACATACATGCAGGCAATTCAATCATATACATAAAATAAAAATAATAAAATATTTTTTAAAAAGTACACATGAGGGGCTGGAGAGATGGCTCAGTGGTTAAGAGCACTGACTGGTCTTGCAGAGGATCCAGGTTTGGTTCCCAACGCCCATATGCTGGCTAACCCAGTGCACTTATGTACATGCAGACAATATACACATAAAATAAAAATAATATATTTTTTTAAAGTACTCATGATAAAAAGTCTGTTTGTGATGATGGACCCTGTAAGACAATCCTAAAGAGGGCAAAGGAGGAAGACCATGAGTTTTAGAATAGCCTTGGGGCTAGGGAGGTAGCTCAGTTGGTAGAGTGCTTGCCCAGCATGCACAAGGCCCTGGGTTCCATGCCGGGCATGGTGGCTCACAGCTGTAATCCCAGCACTCTGGGAGGTGGAGGTAGGAGGATCAGAAGTTCATGGTCATTCTCAACTACTTAGTGAATCTGAGGCCAGCCTGAGCTACATGAGACTCTGCCATAAACAAACAAAATCTATTATAAAAATATGCAGCGCTGATACTTATACGCACACGCACACAAGAGCGTCTTCTGAATTAGCTTTCAGACAGTAGGATATTTATGTTTTATTCATTCTTACAGCCCAAGCTCTGACATACAAAATCTGGTTTGGTGGAGGCCAAAATTTTATCACTAATTCATTAACATTTATAGAATGAGTGTGGGGTATAGTGATGTACACCTGTAATCCCAACACTCAGGAACCTGTGACAGTTAACTGCCACATAGGTGTTGGGAATCAAACTCAGGACCTACATAAGAACAGCGTGTTCTTAACTGCTGAGTCAGCTATCCAGCCCGCCTCAATGTTGTTTTAAGTTCAGTGAGAACTGGGAGTTTTGGTGCACACCTTTAATTCCAGCACTAGGGAAGCAGAGGCAGGTGCATCTCTGTGAGCTCCAGTCCAGCCAGATCTACACAATGAGATCCTGTCTTAAGAAAAAGAGAAAAAATTGTTCAGTGAGAAAGTCCGCTATGTGTCTTTGGAGAAGTCTGTCAATGTGCACCGGGACATGTAGGAAAATGTTGAGGAAGTCCTGCAAAACACAATGTCCAGGTGACTTACAAGGGCTCAGGTGGGGGTGGGGTAGGGAGAGCAATGCCTTTGAGGGGGCCGGCTTAGGAAAAGACAAAATAGGTTAGGGAAAAAAAAAAAAATCAATGAACACAAATAAAGCCAAGCAGCTGTGTCCATGTTCATCTCAAAACAGAAGCCCAGCTGCAGCAGAGCCTGTAAGTCTGTCCCAGTTCTATTTTGACCAGGAGCTGGGTAAATATTTGGTGGATTCAGGTTCCTTGATGATACTCCACACACGCCCGCCTGAGCTTGGTGATGCTGGAGTCACGTAGTCTCATCTGAGTACTCATGCTTAAACAAAAATTTAAAAATCACCCAGGGAAACCAGGAAACAACACTCCCCTTTGAGGAAGCAGCTAATGGAAAGTTTTCTAAAATAAGCAACACAATTCAAGCTTCACAGCAGGATCTGTGACATCTCTCCCCGTCACAGTTAATGTCTCTCTTGCCGAATATCACAAAATGGTACTTTTAGCCTGCAAGAGTTTGAAGCTGCATAATTACTAAAATAAAAAGGAGAACCAAATGATTTCATTCAGCTGCTGTGTCCCGAACAAAGTCTGCGTAGCCGAGGCAAAGGAAATCATGGTGTAGAAATAAGAGGTGCAGGACCCAGGAAGCATGGTGGGGTGTGAGGACTCAAGGGTTTGCGTTCCAGGCTGCTGCTTACACATCTGTCTTCCCACGGGACACTTCATCTCTTATGGTCTTATTTTTCTCATCTGGAAATTGAGAAGGTTGCCCTAGAAACTTTTTAAGAGCTGTTTGGCCAGATGCTTGTGAATCCAGGAGAAACGTGGTCAGAGTCAAACTTCTAAACAGCTCATGTACCGTGAGGATGTGTGAAGTGTTCTGTCTGGAGAGGCAGAATGGCCAAGGTATGGAATGGAGAGGAAGCAGCCTTTGGAAAGTGTTGATCTGCTGTCCAAGTATTTCCATTTTTCTCTCCTTCCACCAATCCCCTAACCCTCCTTCTGTGCTAGGGATTGAACCCAGGGCCCCACACATGCTAGGCAAACTAGACAATACCCCACCACTGTGCTATACCTACAGCTCTCTGTATTTCTTTTTATTGTGTGCATTTTTTTCTAAGCATCTAAGTCCTTGGTGGTGTGCAGTAGGGGTATAAAGCTACTCTAAAAAGCAAACAAAACCTCCAAAGCGATAACCATGGGACAGAAGAGATAACTTAGTGGTTTCAAACTTTGGCTGCTCTTCCAGAGGACCCAAGTTCAGTTCCCAGCATCCACATGGGCAGCTCACAACCACTTATTATTTTAGTTCCAGGGGATCCGATGCCAACTTCTGGCCTCCACAGACACACACAGCACACATGAGGAACACATAGACACACAGACATACACATAAATAAAACATAATTTTTTAAAGTGACTGCCATAAAGTGGGTGTGGTGGCTCATGTCTGTAAAACCCTGACTCAAAACAAACCAAGGAACAAAAAATAACCATAGAACTACCGGAACCATACTCCAAGTCTATACCCAAGAGAGCTCCAAGCATCTGTTATGGATGTTTATAGCAGCTGTGCTGGTTGGTTTTAATTATCACCTTGACAGTCTAGAATCACCTGGGAAGAGAGCCTCAGTGGGGAACTGTCTAGATCGTAGGCCTGTGGGCATGTCTGTGGGGGAGTCTTGATTACATTAATTGAGGTTGGAAGACCTGCCCATTGTGGGCGGCACCAGTCCCTGTATTTGAATCCTGGGATGTTTAAGCATAGAGAGGGGTTCAGCACAAGTAGACAAGCATGCATTTCTTTCTCTCTGCATTTGACTGTGGATGGGATGTGACCAACTGCTTCAAGCTCCTGCCTTGACTTCCTCTCAGTGATGGACTGTAACCTAGAATGGTCAGCCAAAAAAAAACCCTTTCTTCCTTACTTTTTGTCAGGGTATTTCATCCCAGTAAGGAAAGTAAAACTAGTATGGCAACATTGTTCACAATAGCCAAAATGCAGAAGCAACCCAGTGTCTCCTGCCAGATGAATATGTAAAATGTGGTATATCCACACAGTTCAGTCATTAAAATGAATGAAAATTGCTGAAAATGAATAAAATTTGGACTAATTCATTAGTTAAGAACACTGGCTGGTCTTACAGAGAACCCCGGGTTCAGTTCTCAGGGCCCAGTGCTAACAACTATGGATAACTGCAGTTCCAGGGAATCCAACACCCTCTTCTGGCCTCTGCAAGCATTGCACAGTATGGGTACACTTATATACATGCAAGCAAAACACTCATAGGCATAAATAAGTTAAAAAAGGAAAATTAATAAAATTTTGATGCATGTTAAAGCATGGACAAATCTTAAAAAAATATTGTGCTTAGTGATAGAATCCAGATGCCGCAGGCCAAATATTGTATGAGTCCACTGATGTGAGGTACTTAGAACAGGAAGATTCAGGGACAGGAAGCAGGATAGAGGCTACCAGATACTGGTGGGGATGGGATGGGGTGGTATGTCATGGGTATGGAATTTTTGTTGGTAGATGATGAAAAAGTTTTAGGTATAAATGGTAATGATTATACAACACAGAGGATGTATTTAATACTGTAGAACTGTGCACCTATAAATGATTAAATGATAAATACTGTGCTATATATATTTGCCACAATTTACGTATTTACTTATTTTGGTTTTTTGAGACAGAGTCTCAAGCTGGCTGTGAACTTGTATTGAGTCTTCTGCCTCATCCTACCAAGTACTGGGATTTCAGGTGTGTACCACCATACCTGGCATTTTATTATGATTTTTAAAAATTGTATCATTTTCTCTTAAGAATGTATTTAAATTTTATTTATTTATTTATTAATATTCTATGTGTATGAGTGTTTGCCTGAATGTATATAAGTATATCCCTGCTGTGCACTGCCCATGGAAATGAGAAGACATTGTCCCTAGAGCTGGAGTTATAACCAGTTGTTAGCTGCCATGTGGGTGCTGGGAACTGAATGTGGGTCCTCTGCAAGAGCAGCCAGTGCTCTTAACCACTGAGACATCTCTCCAGCCCCCTTTACCATAATTTTTTAAATGTGGGTTGTAGATTGCATGGTTTTGTGCATCTGTTAAATTTTTTGTTTTTTAAAAAATATTTATGAGCTGTGTGTGATGGCACACACCTTTAATCCCAGCACTTGGGAGGCAGAGACAGGCAGAGCTCTGTGAGTTCGAGGCTGGCCTGGTATACATAGCAAGTTCTAGGCCAACTGGAGCTACAGGGAGACCCTGTCTCAAAAAATTTTTTTATTTATTTATTTTTAGAAATATCTTTTAAAATATTTTATTTGCTATTTTTCTGTGTACGAGTTTATTGTCTGCATGTATTATAAATACACTTGTGTCATTCAATGCCAATGGAGATCGAAGAGGGCATTAGGATCCCTAGAATGGGAGTTACTGGTGGTTGTGAGCTGCCATGTGAGTGCTGAGAACCAAACCTGGGTCCTCTGCAAGAGCAGCCAGTGGTGCCAACATCCTCTTCTGGCCTCTGCAGCCTCCTGTAAGTATGTGGTGCAAATATGTACACTCAGGAACACACACACATACACATAAATATATTTTTTTAAAGACAGGGTCTTTCTATGTAGCTCTGACTGATTGGGAACTCACTAGGTAACCTAGGCTGGCCTTGAACTTGCAGCAATTGTCCTGAGTTCTGGGATGGCAGTCATGAGCCACCTCACTCAGCCTCCCTTCTCTTTAGTGCTACCATTGTTTAACGTTTGTGACTTCGTTTCTCCTCTGTGATACATGGGTCCTCGCTATCACCTCTAAATAAGAGTAACTCTTTAACTCTGCATGGTGCTTAGCAACTCAGAGAACACTGGCAGGCCACCCCACCAGAACCTTGGCTCTGTGGGGACAGGGGTTTTCTTCTCCTTTATTTCCTGCTGGGTCCCTAGCATGATGACAGCAGTGCCACGCGGCAGGTGCACAATCAGTGTCAGCTGCAGGTGTATGGCTGAGTGCTAGCTCATCTATGAGCAAGGCTCATATTTCTCTCTCCTTGATATATCTGAGAAAACAATCTCAGCAAGGCTGGATAATTGATCAGGGATCTAGGACCCACCTAGGCTGTTTGGCTCCAAGTCCAGTGAATGAGAAGTATGTTGTAACTAGACATTTTTTTTTTGAAACACTCATGAAAGTTGGTGAGGCAAATTCCATGCACTCTGTGGATGCCTCTGCCTTTTCTTTCAAGTTGTTCTTCTGTTGTTCTCCCTTGGCCTGTCTTCTGCAGCCTTCCTGTATCAACCCCATCCTTTCTTACCCAGGACCCAGCTCCGTGCTCTCCCACCTAGTTGAGAATGCTGTGTGAGGTCTACCTTCCTCTCCAAGTGGCTTGCTCAAGAATTCCTTCCAACCACTCAAGCCCCCTCCTGGGAGGAGGCTGACAAACACAAGCCTTCTGTCTTGATGCACTTCCAAGGGTATTGTGGTTCCCCCTACACCCTGGGCTCTAGCCTCTGTGGAGCTGGACCACTATCCATAGTGTATTAAGGGATTAACTAAGGTGGGCAGAATCCCCAGGAGTTGTAGTTTTATTTCTCAGTACAGAATTACAAGTACTTGGTTAAAAGTCCCTCAGCATCTACCAGTAATGAGACAAATAGATATCATGAGCCTCCGAACATGATGTACTCACAAGACAGACTATAGGGTCATTTCTGTGGCATTCCTACCACAAATACAAAAGTCATGAGGAAGCTATCAGATGAATTCAAACTAGAGCACAACCCCATGTCAGGGTCATGAAAGAGGAGGAAGGCCTGAAGAACTGTTCAACACTGTAGGAGCCCAAAGGTTCATGACAGCTAGATGCAGCCTGGGATCTCAGTTGGAATGCTGAAACTATAAACTACATACATGGTATGAACAGTGAGACATGAATACGATCTGCATTAGGCAGTGTCACTGAATCAGTGTCAATTTCCTGTTGTGGCTGTGCTGTGGTTGCATAGGAACATGTCTTTGTATTTTGGAAAGTTACAGGCAAATATGTCAAGAGACCCTCTGCCTTTGAAGGCAGGATGGGACTGAGGTGAGCAGAAGGATAGGTTTTGAAATTCAATGAAATTGAACTGGCATTGAAAGCCAAGCTGTTTCATCATCTATGAAGCTGCGCTCATCAGGTACCTGCTTCAGAGGATGCTTTCAGAGTTCAATGGGATGATGTACGGAAAGTGTTCAGCCTGCCTCCTGGCACAGAACAAGCCCTCCATGGCCTCTTAGCATCTCCATTGCCCACCTGTGAGTCAAGGAGATACACATTGCATAAAACTCCAGCTTTCCAGCTTTGTGGTTGAGACCTTTGCAAATCTCTTTCTGGCTGCACTGCTCTGAGAACATGTCACCATCATCGTGGCCATTGTCTTTGGAAACAGCCATTGGCCTGAATTATTTTCTTTGCCCCATAGTCAGATTCCCAGACTAACATGTTGAAGTGTAAAGGAAAGCTCCAGCCTGAGCCCTTGCCTCACAGTGTGGGCTTTTGGTTCCTTGTGACCCTAGCTTCCATCTCTTCTTGAATAGTCTGGGGTGTCATGAATTTCTTTTGGCCTCTAGAGGGTATAACTCAGGAGCCAGAGGTGGCCTGTCTCAATCTCCTCATTTAAGAAGATCTAGGAGGCAGTCAGTGATGCCTGGTCATCATCTCCCTCAAAGTTGGTCTTGGGGAGCGGGGGTGGGGTGGGGGTGGGGGGCTGGAGAGATGGCTCAGTGGTTAGGAACACTGGCTGCTCTTGTAGAGGATCTGGGTTCAGTTCCCAACATGACATGGCTGCTGACTCCCGTCCTTATCTCCAGTTCCAGAGGATCCAATGCCCTCTTCTGGTCTCCATGGGCATTGTACGCACAGGTACACTTACATATATGCAGGCAAGATATTCATACACATAAAATTAAAAACTAAATAAATATATTTTTTTAAAGTTGACCTTCCTATTGCACTTAAGCTGTGAAAGGCCAGACCCCTGAGGAATGAGGTATGTCACTATAGAGACGATAAGTGACATCTACTCAAGTCAGAAACGTGTGGTCTGCCTCATCACCTAAAACACCAAACAATTCAAGACAGCACTGAGGCCAAGGGTGGTGGCACATGTTTGTAATTCCAGCACTGGAGAGATTGAGGCAGGAGGATTGCTGTGAGTTCAAGGCCAGCCTAGGGGACAGAGTGAGACACTGGCTCAAAAAGAAAAAAAAACAAACTTAGACTTGAAATACAACTACTTAATTATTTATAAATCTTGTGGCTTCTGTTGGTTAGGACCACACACCGAGGATGACTGTTGTCTGTTTCATGAGATCTGAGGCTTCAAGCAACAGATGCTGATGGAGGCTGGGGACTGGAGTCCATAGTTCCTGCACTCCAGGGACCTGAGTTGCTGCTAGCTGGGGCCCTTACTGGAGGTTGTTTCCAGAAGTATACACCCAGAAAGAAAGAACCAAGAGGAAGCTGGGTTGCCTTTTATGATCCATGTGTATTCTCAAGGTTCTCCAGAAAAACAGAATTAAAAGGGAAGGGGGAAGGGAGGAAGGAGGGGACAAGGAGGAGGAGAGAGGGCGGAGGGCAAGACTTATTTTAAAGAATTGATTCATGCAGTTATGGAGGCTGGCAGGTCCACAAACCTTCAGTGTGAGTTGCAGGCAGGAGACTCAAAGAACTGATTTTGCAGTTCAAGTTGAAAGGCTGTTTAGCAGAATCCCCCTTTCTCAGGGGAGGTTAGTCTTTTGTTGTATTTATTCCTTCAGCTGTTGACTGGAAGAGGCCCACCCACATTATGAATCTGCTTTACTCAAAGTAGTCCACAGATGTAAATGTTAACTTCTCTTCCACCCTGAAAAATGCCCTCACAGAAGCATCCACTTACATTTGGGGGAAGAGCATATAGACCCCTTTTCTCAAAAGCAGGAATGTCAATGTCATGTTGAAATGACACAATGCAATGGTGTGACATCGCTGGGAAATACAATCTGTCACACAAGCCCAACGTAACATAAGGAAAAGAAACCCAGTTAGAGTATTAAGGGCTGGGTGTGGTGGCGCATGCCTTTAATCCCAGCACTTGGGAGGCAGAGGCAGGCTGATCTCTGTGAGTTCAAAGCCAGCGTCGTCCACATAGTTCCAGGACAGCTGAGGCTACAGGGAGACCCTGTCTCAAAAAGACCAAAAAATAATAAATAAATAAATAAATAAATAAATAACAGAATATTAAATCTTTCAATGTGTAAGTTTCCAGTCAAGACTGCCCAGAAGATGAAGGAAAGCAGTTGGAGGTCCCACAGCTGTACACAGGGTCACTTCAAATGCGAGCACTGTGAGAGCAGAAGGATAAGGGCTCTGTGCTCCAGGAGCACTAGTGAAGTTGCTGTGGTCAGTGTCATTCTCCAAACTGATGAATCTGCAAAATCCCACACAAGATGAAGTCAGTGCTCCCTCTGTCTCCATGGCGGCTGCATTTCTGGCCAGAGTTAGTCAGGAAACAAAGTGTGTTTATGTGTTAAGTGGAGTTGGATTTCAAGGCATTGTAGTTAGATATACAAATACCACTGGACAATTCTTGCCAAACTCTCCAGCATGTGGCAGGAAGACTCAGCTGCTCTGTCTCTCTCCACTGAAAGCCCATAATGTCTTCTCCTCATGATTGAGCCAGTTGGGGGAGGCTAATGACAAAAAGTCCCCATAAATTTCAAAAATGCTTTTACTGAGAAGTACTGGGAAGGGGAAGGGAACATAAATTCCAAAGATTCCTGTGGAGAAAATGGAAGGAATGTAAAAAGGAGTCAACCAATGACAACATGGCAACTGGAAGGCAGAAAACTCCAGACCACATCAGACAGGGGTGGCAGGAAAGGGGTTCTACCCATCCCAGAGATCTCAGAGGAAGTCCTCCCTGCTGCCCTGGGGATCTTGTCCAACCCAGGAGGAGTCAAAGGAGAATCCTTTTCAACACCTGCTGTCATCTGTATCACAGGCCCTCAGCTTGTAGACAGTTCCCACACCAAGGGTGAAGCATGGGGAAAGGAGCTAGAGGCCTCACACTGTTTTCTTTTTATCATTGCACCTCATATTCTGGCACTTTCCTTTGTTAGGAGTGGCTTGCTTTTTGATTGAAAACTAGAAACTTGTGCTGGAGAGATGGCTTAGCAGTTATTTTTATTATTTTATGTGTCTGAGTGTATTGTCTGCATGTGTGTAAGTGCACCTGTGCCATGCAGTGCCCACAGAGGTCAGAAGAAGGAATCAGATTCCCCTGGAACTGGAGTTACAGACATTTGTTAGTGGCCATGTGGGTGCTGGGAATCAAACCCAGGTCCTCTGTAAGAGCAGTCAGTGCTCTTAACCTCTGAGCCATCTCTCCAGCCCCATAAATAAAATATTTTTAAAAACTATAAAATTTTAAGTTTTTTTATTTTAAACAAAGCTTCATTTAGGATCCTGTATGTATTCAATTCCTGCCCCTGGGCCTTTATACCTGTCACCTGCCCTGTCTAAATGCCATCTCTGCTGTTAGAAGCCTGTCTAAAGCCGTCTATACTTAATCTCATTTCCTTCATGAAGCTGGACTCCCAGCCCAGCCTGAGAATCCTCTTTTCCCCACATAACCCTGTCTCTTACCAGATCACTTGTCAGATCTCATATACAGCATGTATCATAGGCTATCCTTGTGTCTTAGTTTCTTTTCCTGTTGCTCTAATAAAAATATTTTGACAAAAGTGACTTAAGGGAGAAAGGGCTTATTCTGGCTCACAGCTCAAGGTGAAGTCAAGGCAGCAGGTGGGGGAAGGCATGGTGTTAAGAGCAGGAAGCAACTGGTCACATTGCATCCACACTCAGGAAGCAGAGCATGAACAGGAAGCAGGGAGGGACCATAAAGCCTCAAGGTTCACCCCCAGTGGTCCACTTCCTCCAGAGAGGCTCTACCTCCTATAAGTTCCACAACCTTCCCAAACAGTGCCATGAGCTGGGGATCAAGTGTTCAAACTCATGAGCTTATGGGGGACATTTCACATTCAAACTACAACGCCTTGTGTGTGAGTCCTCCTTTTCCTGGTGTTCTCTTAAGGTCAGGGACTAATCAAAGTGGGAGCTTTTATGTTTCTTTGTACCTCCCCACAGCACCTGCTCAGTGCCTTGATCAAAGTAGATTAACTTGACAGGAATGAAACTTTGCACATTCTGCCCCTTGGCAAATGGAAGCTTTAACTCTCCACATCACCGGAAAATAGTAGTAAATGTTTTCAGAGCATCCCTCTTCCCCGTGACAGCCGGAACAATTCACTGCTGCTTTGAATGATGGGGAATTCATGTTTTTATGATGAATGCTGGGAATAGCTGCACCAGGTCTCTGTAGTGGAGGCAGTAGGGCAAGGAAGAAGGGAATCAGTTCTCCTTTGCTTTAAAGAGATGTGTGTCCCAGAATCCCTTGCAACAAAGAGCAAGTCAGCATGAGAGGTTCTTCAAAGATTCCTTTGGGTAGGGTAGTATAGCTTAGTGGTAGAGCACTTGCTTAGCATCCACAGGGTCCTGCGTTCAATCCCCAGCACCAAAAATAAAATGGAATAAGATGATCACCCTCCAGCTTTATGACCTATTTCCTACTCATGGTTCTATGATTACATATCTCACTAAATTACTGCAAGGGTTACCAGAGCTCCTGTGTAGAGTCTGTGCCCCCAAATGTTGGGAACTTTCCAGAATCCACCAAATTCAAAGTCCTTCATTTTGGTTGGTTGGGGTAGTTTTGTTTGTTTATGTGGCCTTTGAATTGATGTATCCAGAGTGTATTGAGTAAAATTAGCCAGATGCAAAAGATCACGTATTATGTGATTGCATTTATGTATAACTTCCCAAACAGGCAAATCCATAAAAACAAAAAGTAGAGTAGTGCTTGCCAGAGATAGGGGGAGGAAGGAACCAGGGAGAGACAGGAGGCCATAGGGAGCGACTGCTGGTGGGCACTGACTTCCTTGTGATGACAGAAATGCGTAAGAACTTGAACATGATGATGTAGCACTACAGAATAAATATATTCAAAACATTACTTGTAAACTTTAAAATGATGAATTTTATGTTATGTGAACTGTCTCCTAATTTTAAAAACACTGCCATATGTATCTGCTGAGTAAATGATTCATCTCTGGAAAACATACCAACTCAGGGGCTCTGGATCAACTCCCAACCTTTCTGGATTTTCCTGCTAGCTCAGGTTCACAAGAAAAGTTTGCCTTTAAAGGTTATGGTGTTGGCACCCGGTGTGAGAAAAGGGCGTGGCTGTGCTTCATCTGTGATCCTGTGAAGGCTGCCAGCATGCTGCTTGGATTTGGTCCGTTCACTGACACATTTATTAACATTGAGAGAGGAAATCAGAGGTGGAGGTAGGAATCATTTTTTTTCCCCTTTGAAAATGACTTCGGAGGGTTTCAAGCTAACAAAATAGCCCTTGACGTCCAAGACAAATACATCATTTTAACCATGGGGACAGGTGAATGCCCCAGTTAGATTTCTTATTTCATTGTAATCTTTGCAAGTTTAGCTAGGAAGTGAAAGGAAATGTGTTGATACTTTCTGGTTTAAAGTATCCAGGGATTCCTCTCAAAACAGCTGTGTACAGTTCAAGCCCTAGTAGAGTGAGGGTAGGATGCAGAGAGACATGCCCAGAGGCCCTGGTCTGTCTGGTTGAAGAAATGACAATTTCAAGGCTTATCCATGCAGATGTTTTTCCTCTGTAGGAGGATGGAAAAGGGAGGACCGACCTTTTACCATGTTTCCCTTACTGAGAAGCAGAGATCCTGAGGAAACTCCAGAAAAAGGACACACAGGGGCCTGAGAGATGGCTTGACTTTATGAGAACATATGTTTTGTTCTGTTTTGAGATAGGCTCTTGCTATGTAACCCATGCAGACCTGCTTCATATTCCCAAATGCTAGGATGACAAATCCTGGCGGGCAGGGGGGCTTAGGATCTACAGACAGACACTCTGGAATCAGAACACCTCCTGGTTTTACAAAGAATCTGAGATCTGAGGTCTGGAGAGAGAGTAAGAACAACCATCTGGCTGCAGGAATCATATGGTTGCCCTGGCTCCCACACTTAAACATTATTCTTATGCCCATTCTACAGATGAGGAAACCAGGCTTGGAATGGGTAACCTGTTCCAAATAACTGGGCTATTGAGTTGGGATTTGAAGCCTCTGTCATCTGATTCCAGATTTCAGGATTTCTGAGTTTCTAGAAAATGTTCCTTTTCCAGTCAACTTTACTTTCCCCCAGGCCTCCTGTGTGAACAGAAAGGCACTTTCCATCCCACACAGCAGTGAAAAGAAAGTTCCTACAGCATCTCTGTGAATGCCAGTGACAGGGGTGTCTGAAGAGAAATTCTGAACCTCAGAAACACAGAGACCAGAGGCTCTGGCAGCTGTTTGGTAGGAGGTAAATCTGCACAGGCATGGAGCACCTAAACAAGACTTATGATCTACAAACAGAGACTCCCAAGCAAGCAGGAAGGAGGCTTAAGAAGTATGCCACCCTCTGGTATTACAGACAAGGAAACTGAGGTCTGGCCAAAGCAAGTAAAACGCTGTCTGCAAGTACAATGTGGGTGTCTGGCTCCCACACCATTCAGAAAATGGGCCATTTTCTCAATTAGCAAGCCACGTGTGTGAGAGATAATATAATTGACCAATTGCCTTTGGAGCAGGACCTAGATTCAACTCCCTCCCGTCCACCACATGCTGTAGTAACAGTGTGGATGGGAAGTGTTCTTGAAGCCCTTGTGGAAGAATGGATGACAGGCACTCAGTTCCCAGGCTTGCCTTGATACATCAGGGGGGTAGGGGGAGGGATTGGAGAGATGGCTCAGCAGTTAAGAGCACTTGCTGCTCTTGTAAACGACCCAGGTTCAGTTCCCAACGTGCACACGGTGGCATCACCCAACATGCACACGGTGGCAACCATCCTTAATTCCAGTTCCAGGGGAATCCAGTGCCTTCTTCTGACCTCTGTGAGCATTGCAGGATATGGGCACACTTACATGCAGGCTGTACACTCATACACACAAAATAAAAATAATAAAATATTTTAAAATAAGAAGCATCTGGGGCTTGTATTGCAGATGGGGGTTCTAGTTGAACTACTGGTTTACCCTGATGTACTGTTTTTATTCTTGGTCCAGATAATATCAACCTGCTATCACCCCACCTTTCTTTCCTGAATTTAACATGGTCTTTTTAGATGGAAGATTTCTGTCGTTTTGCAAGGTTTGACTGCAGGGATTTCTGAGCACTCATTTAGCCTGCCTAGGTTCTCAGTGTCCTCTAGGGGGCAGAAGTGAGCCACTTGTTCATTCTTTTGGGCTGATCCTTGAGACTTTCCCAAACTTTGACAAGAAAACAAAGACCCAAAGGTGAACAGAAAAGAGCAGATATTACACGTGTTTTCTCACCAGGTTGAAACATGATTTGAAGGCCAGTGAGATGGCTCAGAGGATAAAGGTAACTGCTGCCAAACCTGACAGCCTGAGTTCAATCCCCAGGTCCCACAGGGTAGAAGGAGAGCACTGACTCCTGCAAGTTTATCTGTGACCTCAACCCTCATACCATAACCTGTGTGTATTACATCCTACACACCCTTAATAAATACCATAGAAAAAGATTTTTTTTTTTTTGAGACAGGGTCTTCCTGTAGCTGGTCTGAAACTCACTATGTAGAGCAACTTGGCCTCTTATCTCACAGAGATCCGCCTGCCTCTGCCTCCAGAGTGCTGGGATTAAAGGCATGTGCTACCACACCAGCTCACACCTGGCTTTAAAAAAGATTTTTAAGAGGCTGGAGAAATGGCTCAGCAGTTAAGAGTTCCCTGCACCCACATGGCAGCTAATAACCATCTGTAACTCCAGTTCCAGGGGACCCATCCTCTTCTGACCTCTGCAATCACTGCTTGACATAGGTGCACTTGCATCAGGAAATACACTCATACACATAAAATAAAAAGAATACATAACATTTTTTTAAAGATTTTTAAAGAAGAAATATGATCTAAAATCCCCTAAGAGATAAAATATTGGTAGGAACGCAGGTTCTGAATTCAGACACAAGTTCAAATCCATAGTCAAACTTGTGTTAAAAGAATATTTCCTCGGTGGGGTGTGGTGGCACACGCCTTTGGTCCTAGAACTTGGGAGGCAGAGGCAGGTGGATCTCTGTGAGTTCAAGGCCAGTCTGGTCTACATATCGAGTTCTAGGCCAGCTGGGGCTACAGGGAGAACCTGTCTCAAAAAGACAAAAAAAAAAAAAAAAAAAAAAGAGAGAGAGAGAAAGAAAAAAGCTATGTCCTCTGAGGTTGGCCCCAGCTGACAGGAGACTACAAGGCCGGAGCACTTGACTTTGGTGTTCCTTGGTAGGTTCTTTCCTCTTAGAGATTTCTCCCAAGTCTCACTGGTGGCACCACATGGAGAAGTCCCCTGCAGTGGAGGATCTGGGTTTGATTGACTAAGGGTATCAGTAAGTTTCTTTATCCTGAGACTTGCAGGCTATTTTTTGTCTAGCTTTACTTGGAACAGTTTGAGATTTCAGGATCTTTGGTTCCTAACTAGAAACAGTGGCAGACATTATGGAGTTCTTTTCATGTGCCATGTCCTTTAGATGGGCTCTCTCATTCCATCCAGACTACATCCCAATGAGTTTCTGTGACTTCCACCATGTTATAGATGGGAAAGGAAAAATGCTGGGAGAGTGGGTGACTTGCTCGAGGCCTTAGAGGTAGTCAGAGAAGGAATTCAGGGCTGCCCCACAGCTGAATTCCAGGTCTTTCTGCACTGAAAATATTGAGTGAACATTACCTTTACCAGGCCTCTCCCTTGGAGTGGTGCTAAAGCCAAAAACCTTGGACCATACATGCATCATCCAAATGCTTGAACATAGCCTGAGTTCTCTGCCAAGGAGTCAGTGTTATCAAAAAAGAGATATCACACAGAGTGGGAGCCAGCATCTCCAGCCACAGTCTCTCCATTCTCCTACTCTCCCTCCCCTGTGCCTCTGCCCTCCTCTACAAGTTCCCTCTCTGGTAAAGCACCAAGGGGATCTGTTCCCTGAACATGGCCCTATGATGGACAGAGAAGGGCTGTATAGCTCCTGTGAGATGTAGTCAGCTTGCAAATGTCTGACACAGGTAGCAAGACAGTCAAACTGAGCCTTGCCCCTAAGCACAAATGCTGCTCCCTCTTTTCTTACCTCTCCCCCTTCTTAATCCTTTACCACTGTGGAGGTCATGATCAACGGCACATACGAAGACTTCCTTGCCCTGAAGACACAGAATCTGTCAGGAAGGAAATTGCAGTGTTGAAGTTTCTTGCTTCTTTCTCACTGAGAGAGAAAAACTTCAACTGTCAACATACCCCAAACCAATGAATCCAAATGCTTCTGGAGGCAGCTGGGCAGCGGCACAGTAGATTCATGGCCAATAAGATCTTGAGATGTTTGGGGCAAGACATCAAAATGACAGAAGGTGAAGAATGTGTGTGCAGAAAGAGGGCATGCTTGAGGCTCAGAGGGAGCAGGCAATATATATGGATTGGAGTCCTCAGGCATCTGGCTGCTGGGTAGGTGAGGGGAGAAGGGAGCATGTGTGGGAGTGATCTGAAGGCAAGGCATCTGTGTCTCCAGAGGTGAAAAGAAGTAACTTCAGAAGAACAGAAAACATAGGGCTGGGGATGTCTCTTAGTTGGTTGAGCATTTGCCTATTATGCACAAAGCCCTGGGATCCATCCTAGCACCCCACAGAACTGTGTGCCTGCTGGGCATGACTATAATACCAGCCCCTAGAAGGCAGAGGCAAGGAAGATCAGAGGTCATCTTCTGCTACACAGTGAATTGGAGATTAACATGGGCTATACAAGACCCTGTCTCAGAAAAAGAAGAAAGGAAGAAAGAAAGGGAGGAAGGGAGGGAAGGAGGGAGGGAAGGAGGGAAGGAAAGAAAGAAAGAAGGAAAGAAAGAAGGAAAGAAAGAAAGAAAAAATGTCACAGAGAACCAGCAGGATTTGAATGTTAACCATCTACAGTTCTATACCATACTGTGACCCAGGGGACTGTTGACACAAAGGATCTAGGCAGGGGTTTGGAGGAGACTGCCACTGATCCAGGACTTGTCCATATAAAGCAATTTGCAGAGAAGGCTGAGTGAAAAAGGAGGAGGAAGCTGAGGTAGTTAAGAAAGTATGTTTAAACGTTTAGCATAAAGGGTTACATAATCTATGATTGCATTTCATAGCATTCTAGAAAAGGCAAATGGCAGACAGAAATCAGATCCATGGACATTGGAGGTTGGGGTGCCAGCAGTGATTAACTGTGAGGGGGCATGGGGGGCCCTTTGTGGGGTGATGGGATTATTTTGGATGTTAATTGAGGTGTTGGTTATCCAACTGCACACGCTTGTCAAAATACATTGAAACACTTTAAAAGGGTGAGTTTTACTGTATGTAAATTATAGCTCATAAACTTGAGTTAAAAGTTAGAGAAGGTACCTAAAAAAGAGAAGGTATCAAACATTATGTGCTAAAACTTAGCTGCTTATAAAAACAGTGAAAGGTAACTCTTTATTTTCTAGAATGATGCAAACCTCACATTCACAAGTGCATTAATATTTAGTGGGAGAGATGCGAATGTATTGGGGTTTTGGAGTTTTTTGGTATTTTTGAGACAGGGCCTCCCTGTGGCCCCAGCTGGTCTGGAACTCGCTATGTAGACCAGGCTAGCCTCGGTATTGTTTGTTTTTTAAATATGTTTTTAATAATTATTTGAGAATTTCATACATGCATACAATATATTTTGATCATATCCCTGCCCCCTACACACAATCTTGCTTTTGTTTTTGTTTGAGACAGGGTCTCACTGTGTTGACTGACTGACCTGGAACCAGCTGACCTTAAATTCAAAATGATCCACCTGCCTAGGCCTCCTGAGTGCTGGGATTAAAGGCATGCACAAACACGCCCAGCTTACTTGTTTATCTTTTGAGACAAAGTCACATGCAGTCCAGGCCATACTCCAACTCACTATATAGCTGAAGATGACCTTGAACTCCAGATCCTGCCTTCACCTCCCAAGTGCTGGGAGTGCAGGTCTGTACCAACACACTAGGCCTTTAACTGGGAGAATTTAAGTTGACAATTAAAGAGAACTAGTCTTTTCTACTGTAAATTAGTTTAAATGAGTTCATCCTTTTCTGGACAAATAGTCAAACCCCTGTCTGGGCTACACCTCCTTTCTGGCTTTTCTCCTCCCCCTTCCCTTTCCTGTGTGTAACTCTGGGCAATGGAGAGGGTGGCAGGTCTGGGTGCTGCACTCTGTGTTTTCATCTGGATCTCAGTGGCATCTGTGGAGGCATCCTTCTCCTACCTGGTCCGAGGGTATTCACAGCTGAGGACTGGGAGCACCAGGTGGCCCTCATGGCTGGTGAGTCCTGTGGATGTGGTTCAAACCTGAACTTAGTGGATGTCCTGCTCACTTCCAGCTACTCTAGGCTTGAGCCCTTGGCAGGTGCCAGGCTCTCACCTCACACCCAGCTGTGCATTCCTAGGGGTCTTAGGGACTGCTGCCTTTCTCCTGGGCCACTGGAGCAGGGGGAATTGGGGAAGGGGGGGACTTCTAATGTCCCTCCCCCAGCTGGCTTCACACTGTGCAATTGCTTCACTTTGTGCAGCTGCTCCAGGGGGACAAAGGCTCACCTGCTAGGGGACTATTCCATGACTCTAATGGAGGACTGTGGCACAAACTGTGGCTTTTGTCTCTGGCATGCTATCAACCTCTGTGGAGGGTTCCGCTGTTCTCACACTACCCTGAGGATTGACATGGGACAGATAACTGGCTTCTGATCTCCCCACAGCTCCCTCCCAGTCCCAGGAGAGGTCTGCCCTTCCTCAGCCTTCTAGACTTTTCCTTTGGTCATATCGCCTATCTTTCTCCTTGCGTAGGACCATAAGCCCCAGGGATGGGGAAAGGACATAGCTTACCCATGATGAGTGTGCCTTTGAGAGGGACTCAAAAACAGTCTTTCCTTACCTAGGTCTGTAAGAATGAGATGGTCACTCCCAAGAGAGTGTTTCAGCTGGCCTGTAAAGGGACAGCTTTTAAAATAGCACGTATCCCAGCCTAGTGGAATTCTCATCCATTCAGTTAAACAACACTCACAGTACTTTCTCTTCCCCAAGACTGTTCCTCCTCTCTGTTTCAAATCCACCCAAGCACCTAGGCCAGAAGCTCTGAGTGGTGGTACATGCTTATAATCCTAGCACTCAAGGGTCTAAGACAGAAGGATCACCATGAGTTTGAGGCTAGCTTGAATTCAGGACCAGCCTGGGCTATATAGTAAGACCCTATTGGCGTGGGGGTGGGGGTGGACTATAAAGGAAGTTGGGAGCCTTCATGGGTCCTTTGTCTTATTTTACTGTCTTTTCATCTGGGTGGCAGAACAATTTTCTAATGAGCCTTTCTGTTCTCAGGCTAGCTGACTTACTTTCTACAACTCTACTTTCTTGCCGCTGGACTGATGGTCCTAAACTCAACAGCAGACTGTTCTGCTTAAAACCTTGTATAGGCTGGAGAGATAGCTCAGCGGTTAAGAACACTGTCTGCTCTTACAGAGGACCTGGGTTTGATTCCCAGCACCCACATGGCAGCCAACAACTGTCCATAACTCCAATTTCAGGGAATCTGACACCCTCTTCTGACCTCCATGGGCATTGCACAACATGGGTGCACTTACATGCAGGTAGTACACTCATATGCATAAAAAAATAATAATAATTTTAAAAAAAACGGTATAGGTCTATAGCTCTTGTGATGGTTTAAATGAAAAAATGTCCCCCATAGGTCTCATGTATTTGAACATTTGATCCCTAGTTGGTGATGCTGTTTGGGAAAGTTTAGGAGGTATGGCCTTGCTGGAGGAAATACGTTCCCTGGAGGTGAGCTTTGAGAGTCCATAGCCTTGCCCCACTTCAGTCTGTTCCCTCTGCTTCCTGCCTGTGATGAAGATGTACTCCCTCAGTTTCCTGCTCCAGCCCCTTACTGCTGTGCCTCACCCGCCATGATGGACGATCCCTCTGGAACCATAAGACAATAGAAATTCTTCCACAAGTTGCTTTTGGTTATGATGTTTATCACTGCAACAGAAAAGCCACTAATACAGGTGTGGCCTGGCCCCCACCTATCTCTAAGGGTGCCTGAGAGAGCCTGACTCAAAAAACTAGAAAAAAAAGGTGCATCTTTGAAAACAGCTAGAAGGTAAACTATTGTTTATCCCATGGTATAAAAATGCCTGCAGTGAGAGCGGGAAGCCAGAAGTTTGTTCTGGCTCCTTCTTGTTCTTATTTACGCAGCCTCTGCTCCAGCTACGTTGGCTGACTAGGAGGTGCCTCGCTGTGCGTTCCTGATCCTCACCTCTACCTTTGTATACTGTTCCGTACCGTCCAAAGAATGATCTGTGATAGCCACACTTCCAGTTTTGAGTGAGTGGGTTTATTAAGGACATAACAAACAAAAAATAGAAAGCAAGTCACAGATAGATAGAAGTGGTAGATCTATAACAAAATATCAAATCAGTTTATAATATGCAGCAGGGATGACTGGAGTAGCCTGATTAAAAGCACAAAGAAAGGACACATTGAATCGACTGGGGAAGCTGAGGCAGTCAGCTGCAGTTCCTGATTCAATTTTCTCTTTGTAGCTGAGCTTCAGTGGCTGAACCCCTGGCTTCCGGCTCTCACTGCAGGCAATTTTATACTATGGGATAAACAATAGTTTACCAGCTACCTGTTCTCAAAGATGCAGCTTTTTTTTCTTTTCTTTTTTTTGGGGGGGCGGGGGTCTTTTTGAGACGGTCTCCCTGTAGCCCCAGCTGTCCTGGAACTCACTATGTAGACCAGGATGACCTTGAACTCACAGAGATCCGCCTGCCTCTGCCTCCCAAGTGCTGAGATTAAAAGCACGTGCCACTACGCCCAGCTAAGATGCAGCATTTTTAGCACCCATAGTTGCTTGCTGTTTTACTCTCTCTGTATTACAGAGTCAGGGGCCAGCCTGATCCAGGGGGTTTTAGAGGAAACAAGGCAGAGTCTCCTTGCTCCCAGAGTATACTTTCAACAAGGTTAGACAGCACATGCCGGTTTACCAATATAATTTACATCACAGGCATGCTAGCTCCTCTCGCCATGAAGTCCCTCCTCACCTTCTGGTTATTTGACATTCACTCCAAGATTTCTTTCCCTGAAGCCTTTTTGGTGCCTCCAGCAAGAACTCTGTGACTCTAGTCAGCACATTACCAACTTGCCTCCATTAGGTACCCCCTCCCAGCTTTCTGCCAGAGATCGGCCTGCCTCTGCCAGTCACAAACAGAGGTAACCTTAGTTTCCCTAACAGGCAGCACAGCCAGCCCAGTGAATGAGTAACAGTGGGCATCAGCCCTGAATCTTGGACATCATTGAGTTTGTATTTTTCAGGAGTCTGAGAAATTAAGTGACTTGTTCAGCCTCACATCATAATTGGTTACATAACTAGACCTGGTCCTCTGACTCTGGAAACAGAGTTCTTTCTTTTTCTGCAAACACAAGGGACCATTAGACACAAGGGAGGGAGCCAGGTAGGTCAGAGGGAGCTGGGTATGCTAGCCAGCTGTGGGCAAGGGTTAGTGAGAAGACACTAGAGGCAGAAACTTAGCTCAGGGCCTGGTTTAACTTATTCTAAAGCTGGAAAATGGGTCAAGTCCACAATAGGCTTTTTGTGAAACCCCTTGTTACTTTCACCTGTGCGACTGGCACGTTGTGCACAGGGTCAGTGCAGTAGCTGGCACCTAGAGTTACAATAACACTACTGTTAAATACATTTAAATACAGGCTTTACTCATCCACTGATGATTTGTTTGAGCCCCAGCAGATTTATTTAGCCTGCCTCAACTCCCAATAGCACAAGGATAGTTTGTTTTATTTCTGTAGGACCAAAATTTGTATTTTTTGATTGAAAAAGCAGCTATACTGAGTGATTTAAACCCTTTTCATCTCCTATAGCCTCAGCTTGGAGTGGTAGGAAACATGGGCAAAGACTAAACCTAGGTAGTGTGTTCTTCTGAGGGCATGACTCCCCCAGACCTCAGCATCTTCTTTTGTAAGACCTGAAGCCACCATGCTGCTCCCCATGGTGTCTCAAGAATGAACACTGGCATGAGGGCAGTGGCCAGTGGGAGGAGTAAACTTGGTCTAGTATCCACAGAACCCAGGCTCAAATTCTGGTTCTACTCCTTGCAAGGTGTGTGATGTTGTAGGGTCCCCAGTGTCTGTGTGGCACTTGAACAGTGGCTGGCACACAGCAAATATCCCTTTGCAGCTGGGTATGGTGATGTATGCCTTTAATTCCAGCACTCAGAAGACAGAGGCAAGAGGATCTCTATGAGTTTGAGGCAAGCCTGGTCTACCTTGTGAGTTGCAGGCTAGCTAAGGCAATATAGTGAGACCCTATCTCAACAAACATCCCCTATGTATAAGCTTGTGGAAATACCATGTGAGCTCCTTCCTTCCTCCCTTCCAGAGGGAGCCCAGTTTTGTGTGTCCATATGGTAGATGCACATGATCTTGGCCCATGCTCTTCAGCCTAATCCCCAGAAATTTCTGATAAATCTAGGTAAACCAAGTCCCCCCTTTCCTCCATACAACCCAAAACAAATACTCTCTTTTTGATCACTAGAGATACCAGATGTCCACTCCCTCTGATCCCTTCCATGGAGCCTGCTCTTCTGTCCCTCATCCTCCATCCCAAATGTTCAACCTCTCAGGAATGGTAAGTACAAGCCCAGACCAGGTGCAGGGCAGTGTGGTCACCTGCCTGGCTCAACCCAAAGAGCTTTGTTCAGTGCTGTGGCCTGGGCTCTGGCTCTTGAAACCTCCCTGAGGCCTGTTTGGACCTGCTATAATAGTTCTTGGGTTTATTAGTCTCAGCTGACTTGCTAGACTCTCAGCTGTGCATGCCAACCCCAGTCACCTTCCCAGCCTGCTACAGCCCCAGGCTCTTGAGAGGCTGGTGGAGGAACAGGTGGAGGGAGGTAGGCAGAGCAGGGGCCAGACTCTTAATTTAAAATGACAGGAACCAGAATTCTGCTGATGATAAGCTAAACACAGAGACAGCAAAGGTCTGCAGATCTAGATCCTGAGTCTCTTTGGAAGCTTCCATCCATGGCAGCTCCAGGCCTAGGATCCCAGACGTAGACGACTCAGCTCATCCAGGCCTACTCTCCCCTTACTAAAGTGAGGGTATGAGGGAGCTCTAGGCCCTGCGTGTGCTCTGGAACCTCTGTGTTCAGGCTCTTTGGCTTGACAGCCTCACCTCACTGTTGCCTTATATCCCGAGGCTGGAAGTTCTGGAACTTTGGCCCCATGTGTCTCATTCTTTTACTGTGTAATGGTGTGCTATGGTATTATCTCATCCACTTCATCCCCAGGCTGCTCCTGGGCTCAGCATCCTCATGGTTCCTCACAGAAGTTCCAGACTCCTCCTCCTTCTGCCCAGGATTAGCCTTGTTTTTTCTCATGTCGACAGGAAAGCCTGAGACACAAAAGCCAGCAAATGTTTAGGGGGCATTTACTGTGTACCCACAGTGTGGGCAGGGTGGAGGCACAGGTATCTCACCTGGTCTCAGAGAACTGACCACAGAGAAAAGAGGGAGACAGACTCTTGTTCATACTTGCTGGCCAACGCAGGCCACTGGCTGTCCACCTGTATATTAATGCCCAACAGTTAGAGGGTGACTAAAGGATATGAGGGTTTTTTTTTGGTGTTTTTTTTTTTTTTTTTGTCTTTTTGAGACAGGGTCTCCCTGTAGCCCCAGCTGGCCTGGAACTCTCTTTGTAGACCAGGGTGGCCTCGAACTCACAGAGATCCACCTGCCTCTGCCTCTCGAGTGCTGGGATTACAGGCGTGTGCCACCATGTCCGGCATGAGGGTATTCTTGAGGTGATAAAAATGTTCTTGAATTCTCTGTAGTGAAGCCATGCAACTCTGTGATTGATAAGAACCACTGACTTACACACTTTAAGTGGGTGAACTAGATGATGTATAAATTACATCTCAAAAAATTGCTTAAATTTTGAAAGTTGTGGCCGGGCATGGTGGTACACACCTTTCATTCCCAGCACTCAGGAGGCAGAGACAGGCAGATCTCTGTCAGATCAAGGTCAGCCTGGTCTACATAGTGAATTCCAGGTCAACTGGGACTACAGGGAAACCCTGTCTCAAAAAGACCAAAAAAATTTTTTTTACTGAAAGTTTGGGGCTGGTGAGATTGCTTAGTGGACAGAGATGAGATGCTTGGCACTAATTAGGCCTAACAACCTGAATTTGATCTCTAGGACCTATATGGTGGAGGGAGAGAACTGATTCCTTCGGGTTGTCCTTTGAACACATACTCACTGTGGCATATGGTCTCTCTCTCTCTCTCTCTCTCTCTCTCTCTCTCTCTCTTTGTCTCTGTCTCTCTCTCTCTCTATATATATATACATATATATGTAAATGTAATTTTTTTGGAAAGTTTGAGCCCAGTGTGAAAGATCACACCTGTAATCTCCATTTGGGAAGATGAGAGTTACCATAAGTTCCAGGTCAGCCAAGTCTACATAGTGAGCTTCGGCCTGGGCTACAGGTGAGACCTTGTCTCAAATAAATGAACGAATAATTTAATAGTTGAATGATGAAGAAAATATGTTCTCTCTTCATACCTTGAAAAGTATTCCTTTAAAATATCCCAGAGGCTAGGACTGAACTTATAGTTTGGGCATCTACAGAGTTTCAACAGAGACAACACAGGGAGAGCACATTGTTCCCCTCTGTGTGTCCCCAAGGTGTTCTGAACCTTGAAGGCACCCATGGAGATTCTAGGTCATAAGTATCAGATCCATCCATAGCCCCCCTCTGCCACCCTGAGGTCTAGGAGCATGTACCTAGTGGTGGAGTTTGACCTTATGAAGTCAGTCCCAGACAATACTGGATCTTGGAGTCCTGTGAACTAGGAGCCTTTTGCAGGGAATTCTGGATCTTGGTCCAGAGTAATGCTATCCTATAGAACATTCTGGGTTGTTGGAGATGTTCTATTTCTATGGTGTCCTGTGTAGTAGTCATTAACTTTAGATGACAGTTGAGCCACTTGACATTTGGCTAGTGCCCCTAAGGAAATGAATACATTAATTATTTTATTTAATAATAAATAAAATTTATTGCTGGCTTTGATGTCTCAGGCATCCCACTTCAGCCTCCTGAGTACCTGGAAGTATAGGTATGTTCTGTTGTGCTCAGCTTATAGGAATACACCACTGTGCTCAGATGCAACTAAGTTTTTTTTAAAGATTTGTTTTATGTGTATGAGTGTTTTTGCCTGCATGTATGTAAGTATACTACATGGGTACCTGATACCTGTGGAGGCCAGAAGAGGGCATCAAATGCCCTGGAACTGGAGTTAAGGATGGGTTGTTAGTTGCCTTGTGAGTGCTGGGAACCAAACTGGGTTCCTCTGGAAGAGTAGCAAGTGCTCTAAACCACTGAGTCATCTCTTTATTCCCTGGAACTGAATTCCTAATTTAAAAATTGTTATTAATATTACATGTAAATGGTGACCTGTGGCTAGTGGCCACCACATAAGACAGCATAGTCTAGAAGGTAGAGATGGTGGGCTCTATTGATCACGATCTATCATCTTTGCTGACTCCACCCCATGGGGAGGGGAATAACTAGAAGAGGATCAGAGTCAGGTGTCCAGGACCAGAGAAGAGAGTGGAAAGGGAGGTGCAACTGCTCTCAGAAGGAAACTGCCATATAAGGTAACATCCTCCTGGCGTCCAGGCCCTCCTCCCTGAGGAGAGAGGGAGGCAGATATTTGGGGGTCTGGAGAAGGGGTTGGTTTGAGGCATCCCTCAGACAGATCTTCCTGAGATTTTCAAAGGGACCTGTTTCACATAAGAGGCTTGCCTTGGTAGTTAGGGGCCTGTAGGACTGTGGGTCTTGGCAGAGACAGAATGCGCTGTTATTTTTTCTTCCAAGGCCATGTGAACAGGGCAGGCCAAGTGCATAGTTTCCATGGCATAATCTGACTATAAAGCCCTGTGTGTCTGTGGAGGAGGGATAAGGAAAGGCCCTTGGCCCAGCCTCACTAAGAACTGGGCAGGGGCCCAGGCACATTCCCTCCCAATTCCTGCAGGGTCCTGAAGCCATAGGCAGAAGAGGCTGAATCTGGCTACCCAGAGCTTTTGGAAACTCATTTGGTTGCTGATTGGGATGAGGGTGTTGACTCTTCCAGATGCCTAGACATGAGGTAGAGGAAAGATAATCTCAGAGAACTGGGCCAGGCTGAGGCTTAGGCAGAGCACAGGATGTGAATTCCCCAGGAGGAAAAGCAGAGGCAGAAGGAGGCCTTCCTTGTGTACACTTCATGACCCACTCTTTGATGACATGCTCCCAGCAACAGGGAGGTGACTGGGGCATAGTCCCTAGGAGGAAACTGAACAGGGTCATTTGCCTGGAGTGATTTTAGGCAGTGTACCAAATACCTTTATCTGTGGGAGATGATGCCTCTGTAAAGAAGAGGTCTCTCTCTTTAAGCCTCCTAAAACTGGCATCTTGCAGAGGTCAAGGAGGCAGGGCACAGACTAACTGTATTCAGTAACGACCAGGTATCAAACTCCTACTAAATGTTTGGCTTCTCAACTCTCATGTGGAACCAAACAAAACCGATACCAGAGCACCAGACATCAACTTACCCAATCTGCGTACTCTATTTTCTGTTTGAGGAAAACTATGCCTTATCTGCTTAACTTGAACTATGCAGTTCTGCCCTAAATCGCCACCAATAACTGCATCTGAGGGAGATTTGAATACAGGCATGCCAACTTCGTGTCTCTGCTCTTAACCATGAGTTTCCTGACATGATCCGGATGTGGGTTTGTCAGTCGCTCCATGGCATTGGAAATGATTGTACAGCCCTATCTTATCTAGTTTGTCCCAAAGCTTCTTGGCCTGCTTTCCTTTGCTATCCTGGCTCCTCAAGGCAACTGAGGTTGGAGTCTCATAGGATTCTTGACCCTTGGTAGTGGTTGTCTCTTTGCCTGCTGTGAGTTTGCTGTGATGTACTGTGTGGAAGCCCCAGGCTGTGGAGGTTGTCCAAGACAATCAGGCCTTTTTGAGTGGCAAACTACACAAGTCTTAGAACACAGCTGACTCACACAATGCTCTCTCTCTCTACCAGGGCAGAAAGGCTCATTATTGCAGGTCTGGTGACTCTGGCTGCATTGCCTGAGATGTTCTTGGTCTGCACATCCCCCAAGAGGTGCCTCCCCAGCCAGAAGCCATGGCCAGAGGCTAGGCAGGGAAGGGGCACAGTGCTTAGGGCCCGGGTGTTTCTGCCCTTAGGCTCCCGATCTTACTTCTCACCTCAGATTTGTCTCCTCATCCTCATCCCCTCCAGTAGGCCTTTCTCCCTGGGCTGCATCTCATTCTCTACAGCCTTTTTCGGTTTTGCTTTTGTTGTTGTTTGGTTTTTTTTTTTTTTTTTTTTTTTTTTTTTTTTTTTTTTTTGGTGTGTTTGTTTTCTGGTCTTTTTGAGACAGAGTCTCCCTGTAGCCCCAGCTGGCCTGGAACTCACTATGTGGAACAGGCTGGACTTGAACAGTGATCTGCCTGCCTCTGCCTCCTGAGTGCTGGGGACTAAAGGCATGCACCACCACACCCAGCTCATCTTTTTTGTTTTTTAAAGATCTGTTTTTATATTTATGTATGTGTATATATTTGTCTGTGTGTATGAATGCCACATTTGTATGGGTGCCCTCTGAGACCAGAAGAGGGTGTTGGATCTCCTGGAGCTGGAGTTACAGGCAGTTGTGACTCACCTGACATGGGTGCTGGGAACTAAACTTAGGTCCTCTGGAAGAACAGCAAGCTTTCTTAGCCAGGGGGTCACCTCTCCAGCCCCTCTTGAGCCTTTTTGGAGGCTAGTGTTTAAATTACCTGGGAAAGCACAGCACGGTGCCTGACCCAATAGGCCCTCCCTAGTGCAGCCTTTCTTCTCTCTTCTCCCCTCCTGTCATCTCCTGTTTGGACTCTGCAAGTTGGAGGTAATTTTGCCATCATGAATTTTGACAGAGACCTTGAAAACAGCTGTGTTCTTAATAACAATGATGGCGTGATTACTAAGCACTCAGCACGTGCTGGAGCTTAGCCCACTGCTCCCAACAGCCCCCACAGCTCAGTTTGCACTGAGATAAGCTAAAAACCAGAGGTCTGGAACTTGAAGGCCTGCCCTCTGCAATAAGGCCAAGTGGTGGAACCTGAGTCAAGTTCAGAACAGGTTTCACATTATGGTGTTATAACATCTCTGCTGTTCTCCTAGACTCCAAACCTGGGATGCTTTGAGCAATAGACTTTTACTGTCTCACAGTCCTGAATGGCAGTTCAGTATCCAGGATAGGACATGGATGGTTCCTTCTGAGGATATGAGAGAGAATCTGTCCCGACCTGTTCCCAGGTGTTTGCGGGCACTTTGCAATGTGCACCTCTCTTTGTGCGCATTGTGTATTCTTCCATCTAGCTATACCCCAGTTAGCCTGCCTAATCACTTACTATTCCAGCTGGCTTCACCTAACAATGTCTTACTTGTCTGGTCTGGAGTCAGGGGAGGCCTCACCTGGGGATGGGAAGGTTGCTTCCTCAGTGTATGCCTAACAGGTACCAGTGCTAAGCAACTCTAGGCACAGAGGTGTTCTTCCAAGCTTTTCAGAGGCCCTGGCCCTCCCTCCAGGCACCTGGGCTTAGTTCTACCCCAGGCCTGCCCAGCCTTCTCTCTATGACCCATACAAGTTCCCTTCCAACTTTGTGTCACAGCTTCTCCTTGCCACAGTGCTTGAGCTCTTCTAGGGCAGACCTCCTAGGTCTTAGGGCACACACACAGTGCTTGATTTGTGAGGTTACAGATTCCCATGTTCATATGCACTTTATAGACATTCTTTGATTGGTTGTTTTGTTTTGTTTCAGTGTTGGCTTTGGAACCCAGGGCCCTGTACATGCCAGGGAACTGTTTTAACACTGAACTATAATTTCAGCTGGTCTCTGACTTCTGAGGTTGGATTTACGATTTTCAACTTTACAATGATACAAAAGTGCTATTTTCAGTAAAACCTGTACTTAGAAATGTGAATTTTTGACATTGCAAACCTGTCAAAATTTCCATGACTTGGAAGTCCTAGGCCCTAGGGGTTAGGGGGACCTGTTACTGCTGTTTTGCTAAATGGACATGGTGTCAAACTGCCTTCTAAATATTTATGTTTGTACCTGCAAATTAGTGCTTGAAGGTTCAGGGAACATCAAGGAAGAGGGGACAGAAAGAATGTAAGAGCTGGGGGATGGGAAGAATGCTGTGAAGTGCTGTCTTCTGGACATGACGAGGCCATTGCACTCATGAACTCACAGCAACTGTGGTTAACTGCATAAGAGCAAGCCTGTTAACATTCATGGATGGTGGAGGGACTCATGAGACCCCACACCTCCCTAAGGAGATACTGGCAATTAATGGTTGCTAGAATAATTTTCTTCAGTGGTGTTGAGATGCTGGTAAGTTACCATTGCTCAAGTAAATAACCTTCCACCCATGCTAATGCAAGAAGCCCTCTTAAACTCAGTGAGCAGGCAACCCTATAAACACAATGAAAGGCATGGAAATAGGAGGAGACCCTGTTAGGAAGAAGGGGTTCAGCAGGAGTGGGAGGGGAATGAATGAGTAATGAAGGATGAGGATGACCAAAATACATTTTATATATATATATATGAAATTGCTAAAGAACAATAATAAAAAGAGAAGTGTGATCTTTTCCCAAGCTAGTAACATGTAATACTGCACCCTCTCTTATGAAATTGGATAGCAGCAGTGAGTCTACCATGGGGTCAAACTCAGGTTCTCACAGCAAGTACCTTTACCTGCTGAGCCATCTCTCTGGTCCAGATTCTTGTACTTGCTTTATTTATTTATTTTTTATTTTTTTGGTCTTTTTGAGACAGGGTCTTCCTGTAGCCCCAGCTGGCCTGAACTCGCTACGTAGACCAGGCTGGCCTTGAACTCACAGAGATCCACCTATCTCTGTCTCTGCCTCCTGAGTGCTGGGATAAAAGGTGTGTGCCACCATGCCTGGCCTCAAATTCTCATATTTGTAATAGGAGATATTCATATGCACAGTGACTCTATGTGTATATACTGTTCTTCCTTTTCCCATCAATAGTTACACTCTATAAATTGTACTGTGCCTCACTTTTTCCATGTAACCATGAATCTTGGAGAATGATCCATATGATCAGTATTGAAGGGCCTCCTTACTGTTTTATGACCACACTGAATTCCGTAATATGAAAGTACATTTATTTAACCAGTTCTCAGTAGATGGCTCATGTAGGCTGTTATGAATCTTTAGCTATTTCAAAGAAATCTTCAATGAAAATTCTTTATAGACATTGTTCCCTGTAAGTGTGAGTATGCCCATTGATATTATAAGTATTATAAAATGAACATTGAAAGGGGTTGGACCACCCAAGGGCACAGAAGGCGAACTCTGGGCCCTTATTGTGTTGCCTGTTAAAACATGTTTCCATCTTTGTTTCCTCTGAACAACTTTGTCATGAAATGTCAGCGTCAGGTGACAAAGTCAGAATGTTTACAAAGTAGAAGCCAAAACTACTAGGGCTCGAGGTGGCCACACAAATGACCATCAAAGATGAAGAAATGTTACCAAAAGCAAACAGACAACCTAAATAAGCCCTCTAGCTTCATTTACACTTAGTGACCTAAAAATGATGAATTTTGGAGGTCCCAAAGCTAAGGAATACATTTTTAATTTTAGTTTCACGGGTGAGAATCCTCTGATGAGTGTTATGATAATTGTCTAGGTTGTGCTACAGACAGCTAAAGGTTGCTTTTGCTAAAATCAGACTATAATAAGAACCTATAGATACCTGATAAATGATTAAATTAAAGTCTTGACACCTCTGTCTTCACATTGTGCCTGTTCCTTTACTTCTTCAACTTTGAATCAGACTCTATTGGTGGCTCTGTGCGTTGACATGTGGATCATTTGAGAAATATTTGGTCCAAGACGATATAGCAGGGTTAACTTGGCCTATTGCCTGTTGAAGCTAATTTGTGTTTCTTTTACCCCACTCTTGTGTTTTATTGGCAGCTCAAGCACCTACAGTCCCTCAGCCTTATCCTAAGACACAAACCCAACCATGAGGCCAAGATGTTTATGCAAGATGATGACATGACATAGGCAATAGGAGAGACTCCATAGTTTGTGACTCAAGCACTAAAAGCCCTTTAGCAAGGCAATGGCACCAGCCACAGGAGGGACCCAGCAGTTCCTGGGTTAAGTCAAAGCTTATTAGCCCACAAAGTACAAGGCCAAGATGTTTGTACACAAGAAGAGCTTCTGAAACCAGGCCTATGACTAATGGGAATTTCCAAATTTTATGCCCCTCACAAAATTGATAAAAGCCTGTTGCTGTCCTTACAAAGTCAACAGCCTAGTGACTTCTGGTTAGTGTTAGCTATCTTTGCTTTGAGGAGACCAGCTACAGTTAAAGCAGCAACAAAGGAGATGGGCTAGGTTTGCTCATAACATGCGACTTGATTTTATTTCTGCTGTTTACCTCCTCCAAGATCCCACCATGTGGTATCAGGTACCCAAAGCCTTCCTGTTCCTAGGCCTTTCTTCTTCAACTTGTATAACTTCAAGTGGCCAGAAATCTAATGGGCATTGTTGTGTATACTGGAGGGTACCAGGGTGTCCTAGTGCTCCAAACCAACTCAAAGACCCTTGGTTTGGCTGAAGAGATAACTGCTTCCTGCCTTCTTAGCAACTCAGTTGGATTCAATGAGCTATGGCTGCTTAGATGTGAAGGACAGGGAGCAGCTACAGACCTGCTGAAGAGAGAGGCATTTACAAACCAAAGTCACCTATTGCTTCATTTAGTAGCAAATGTTACCAGACATATAGGACCTGCCATATGCAGCTGGGGATGAGAGTAAAGACTGACAGGTAGGCACGACCTTCATGGAGCCTACGGCCATGTGCTACAGAAATATACAAAGCAAAGCATCACATATGATATGAATAGTACCCGGAGAGCAAGGGTAGAAAGAACATTCATGAGTTCAGGCCAACCTCAGAATTTTGAAGCAGAAGAGAGCATACTTCTTGACTTTCCCAGAATCTTCTTACCTCGTTTTCTTTTGACCTCTCACTTTTCCCTTACCTGCTCTGGGCAGGTAGAGGCCTGTAGGGCAGATGTTGCCACCCCTGGCACACCTGGAAACATAGTGGCATATCAGGCTTCGCCACTGTTGTCTGACATCAACCTCAGCAAGCCATGGAAAAACTGTGTTGTCACTAGTCGGAGTAAGAGCAAGAAATGAGGAATGCTCAGTTGCCACCTGCTGCCCTTCCCAGCACTGGGAAATAGGGAAGAGCTGCCTTCCCTTGCTGGCCATGGTAGCCCCACCTGCCTGATGTTCCTGGTGCTCTGTGCTTCTGAGCAGGCTCACCCTTCCTGACACACAGGAAGGCAGCGATCTGATAAAACAGGTGGTGCTCCCAGGAATACAGCAAAGGAAGGAATGGCTAATTAGAGAGGCCAGAGAGATGAGAAGGTTTTATTTGGGTGGATCACAACATATTGTCTTGTTTAGGAAGGTATCGTGTATACACTCAGCCCTGCTTTATTGTTTTCATTGAGGAATCTGTGTAAATTAAACATTTGCCCCTCATCTTCATTAAATACTGACAAAGTCACACTTAGGTAAGTATGGTGCTTTTCAACTTCTAAAATCCATTATTGCAAAATAAGATAGATTGAAGTCTGGACAGGTGGCTTAGTGGTTAAGAGCACTGGTTGCTCTTCAGATAACCCCAGTCCAGTTCCCAGCACCTATAGTTCCAGGGGATATGACCCTCTTCCGGCCTCTGCTGGCATTGCATACACATGGTGCACCTACATACATGCAGGCAAAACATTCATACAAAATAAAAATGATTAAATAAAAATTAAATAAATAAGATAAAAGGCTGGGCGTGGTGGCACACACCTTTAATCCTAGCACATGGGAGGCAGGTAGATCTTTGTGAGTTCGAGGCCAGCCTGGTCTACATAGAGAGTTCCAGGCCAGCTGGACTACATATATATAATATATAATAATATATAATATATATTATTATAGATTGAATTAAATGCTATCAACTATAATAATATAAATGTAGAGCTAACTGAAAGAAGTTAGGGGTGGAGGGGTTGGGGATGTAGCTCAGTTGGTAGAATGTTTGTCTAACATATATGAAGCCTTATGTTTGAGCCTCAGAAATGCAGATTTCAGACTTGGTGGTACATGCTTGTAATCCCAGAACTTGGGAGGTAGAGGTAAATGCCCTCATTTTGTGAGCAAGGAGACCATTGAAAACAAATTCAATCATTTTCAAGAGTGGTATTAGCACACTGTTTAGACTTACAATGATAATTGATTGAATGATTGAAAATTATAATTACTAAAAATAAGAGATTGGGGAATGGAGCTGTAGCACAGTTGGTAGAGTGCTCGCCTAGCATGCACAAAGCTCTGAGTTCTAGCTTCAGCACCACATAAACTAGTCCTGATGGCATATACCTATAATCCAAGCACTAGGAAGGTAGAGGCGGGAAGATCAGAAGCTCAATGTCAGCCTGGGCTGCATGAGACCCTGTCTCAAACAAATATCCCTTCCCACCCATGCTCATGCAAGCAACCCTAACTAAACTCAGTAGGATGTGCATGCGTGCACACGCACATGCACACACACGCACCACACACAGATGCACACATAAAAGTAGGAGAAGACTTGTTAAGCAGAAGAAAGGTTCAATGGAAAAGGGAAGGGCATGAAAGATGATTATGATGGAGGGAAAATATAATCAAAATACATTATATGCATATATGGAATTGTCAAAGAATAAAAATATATAAAAATAAAGATAATAAAAATAAGAGTCTAGTGACAAAGGTAGGAGTTGGGTCTAAATCCTCATCTTCTTAGGGAGTGTCTTAGGTATCTGAAGTTGGTAAATAAGTATTTAGCAGCAAATTTCTTTCTTTTTTTTGTTAAAGTCTTTTGGGGACAGGGTCCCTCTGTAGCCCTAGCTGGCCTGAAACTTGCTATGTAGACCAAGCTGGCCTTTAACTCACAAAGATCCATGTGCCTCTGCCTCCCAAGTGCTTGGATCAAATTTCTTTTTTTTTTAAATATTTTATTTATTATTTTTATTTTATGTATATGAGTATATTGCCTGCATGTATGTAAGTGCACCCATGTCATGCAATGCTGCAGAGGTCAGAAGAGGGCTTTGGATTCCCCTGGAACTGGAGTTAAGGATTCCCCTAGAACTGGAGTTAAGAACGGTCCATAGCCGCCATGTGGGTGCTGGGAATCGAACCCGGGTCCTCTGCAAGAGCAGTCAGTGCTCTTAACTGTTGAGCCATCTCTCCAGCCCCAAGGATCAAATTTCTTAATGATAGAGCAATGTCCATCTAAAATCAGAGACATGTAACCCTGGCTGTCTGTGGGAAAGAGAACTGGACCAAGGAACTGCCTGTCACTAATCTTTTTAATTCCTATATCATGTTTAAATTATAAACGCTTCTTTTTTAAAAAAAAATATCTATTTTTATTTTATGTGTATGAGTGTATTGTCTGTATATAAGTGCACCTGTGTCATGAAATGCCCACAGAGGTCAGAAGAAGGGGTCGGATCCCCTGGAACTGCAGTTACAGACGATTGTTAGCTGCCGTGTGGATGTTGGATCCTCTGCAAGAGCGGCTCTTAACCACTGAACCATCTCTCCACTTCATAGTGTTAACTATATTCATGTTGTTGTGTAGAGTTCTAGAATTTTTTTCGTGGTGTAAAACTGAAACTCAAAACCCATTAAGTGCTAATTTCCCTGGCTGTACAAATCCGGGAAACCACTACTGCACTTTCTGTTTCTATGCGCTCAACTGCTTTCCATGTCTCATACAGATGGAATCATGCAGTCTTTGTCTTTTGTGATTGGCTCATTTCACTTAACATGATGTTTTCAAGGTTCATCCATGTTTATCCACAGGGTTTTCTTCCTTTCAACAGGAATGATATTCCATTGTTTGTACAGCTATAGATGTTTGGATTGTTTCCTCCTCTGGACTGTTGTGAATAATGCTGCAATGCATGTGGGTGTGCGAGCTCAATTTGCTTTTCTAAATGGACACTCAGGGGTTGAGAATGTAGCTTACGTAATTGCAAAGTGCTTGCCTAACATGCGTGAAGCCCTGTGTTCCATCCCTGAAACTACATAAACCTGGTGTGGTGGCCATATGCTTATAATTCTAGTACTTGGAGGTAGAGGCAGTAGGATCAGAAGTTCAAGGTCATTCTCAGCTGTGTAGGGAATTTAAGATCATAGGGGGCTGGAGAAATGGTTCAGTGGTTAAGAGCACTGGCTGCTCATGCAGAGGACCCAGCACCCATGTGGTGGCTAACAACAGTCTGTAGCTCTAGTTCCAGGGGATCCAATGCCCTCTTCTGACTTCCACCAGCATTGCATGACACAGGTACATTTACACACATGCAGGCAATACACTCATACACATAAAATAAAAATAATAAAATATTTTTTAAAATAGATCAGCTTAGACAACTTAAAACCCAGTTTAAAAAAAAAAAGTAAGCCAGGAGTGGTGGCACATGCCTTTAAACTGAGCATTTGAAAGGCTGTGGCAGGTGGATCTCTGTGAGACCAAGGCCAGCCTAATCTCCTTAATGAGCTCCAGGCTGGCTGGGGCTACAGAAAGACCCTGCCTAAAAATAATAATGGTGATGATGATGATGATGATGATGATGATAATTTAAAAGGTTGGAGGTGGACTGGAGAAATAACTCAGTGGTTAAGAGCACGTACTGACTGATCATGATACTGGAACTGGGATCCTAGCACCCACATATGCTGGACACTCTGTAAATTCCTGTAGCCCCAGCTCCAAGAGGGAAGGAGACAGGAGGATTGATGGGGCTTCCTGGCTTCCAGCCTAACTCAGAAAAGACAAACCCCATGTTCAGGGAGGGACCCTGCCTCACAGGAATAAGTAGAGAGTAATAGAGGAGGACACCCAGGACCCTCTTCTGGCTTCTGCTCATGCACACATACACTCACACAGACACACACAAATAAATAAATCTTTAAAAAAAAGAAGACACCCTAAGCCAGATGTGGTAGCTCATGCATAGAATCCTAGCACTCAGAAGGCAGAGGTCAAAAAGTGAGATCCTAGCCGTATGTGGTAGCGCACGCCTGTAGTTCCAGCACTTGGGAGGCAGAGGCAGGTGGATCTCTGTAAGATCAAGGCCAGCCTGGTCTACATAGTGGGTTTCAGGACAGCTGGGGCTACAGGGAGACCCTGCTTCAAAAAGACCAAAAAAAAAAAAAAAGTGAGACCCTGTTACAAAAAAGCCGCAACATAGAAGACACCCCCAAAAGTTGCAACAATTATGATTAGAACCTAGGACTTATGTAAGGAGCATCATGAACCTGACAACCGACTGATTCACAGGTTCACAGATGGTGAACCTAGGCTTCACTCTCATGACAGCCAGTTACTCTGGGTCAGTCAAAACTGACCTACCTCTTGAGATGATTGGCCTGGAAGCTTTAGGAAACTTGATATGAGAGTCATGGGGTAACGTAGACGGCGCAGGGAAGAGAGCCAAGTTGGCATCAGCTTGGCACACGGTCCTCTTTATGATAGATGGGTACCTGCAAGTGTTCTCATTGTAGGCTTCTCTTGGTCCTGCCCAATCCAATCCTAGACTGGCTTCTGGTAGCATGGAGCAGCTAGGATTAGAGATTCATTGGAATAATCATTTTACTTCCTTTCCCATAAGTTCTTTTTTTTTTAATTTTTAAAAACATTTTTTATTTTTGAACCTGTACCTTGGGATTCATTTGCAGGGCTAATTCAAGTCTTTCTCCTGAGTTACTGGGAGCTAAATACTTCATCTCTGACTGTGGGGACAGAGCAGACCTTTTCTAGGCTGGAAGCTGTGGGTGGAGCCTCCTGCCATGGGGCTTGGATGGTTTCCCACTGTGTGAGGTGACAGCTTGTTCTTGGACAGGAAATTATATAAGTCCCACTCTTCTTCTGATGACCTGGAAAGCACGCAGTCAACACATGTGGAACTGACATCCTGCAGGGACTTGAATATTAATGGACATGTAACCTAACGTTCTCCAACACCGAATGAAATACTTTCCATAGTAAAGGAAGAGTGTGGGATGTGGGGTCTCCAAAATCATGGTGTGTGGGTTTCCCCATGGTGCTATTGGAAGGTGTGGAAGTTATTTCCTTCCTCACTGGACAGTGGCTTTATGGCCACCTGGTAGCCTCAGATGACTTTTGGTAAAGTCCTTTTCATAGGCAGTGGCTCTGAAAGTTGGGTGACAGTTGCCAGAGTTCAGCATCTGGTGTCTGTGTCTAGGAAGGAGGTTGATACCAGAGCGCTTCCTCATTTCCCATCTATACCATCTGTGCTTCCTTTCATTGACCACCAATGAGGATGTTGTGTTTCCATTTATCCCACCTTTTTTCCTTTCAAGCCCTTCAGGTGAATGGAGGAAAGATGCTGCCCAAGGTTTAGTGCCTAATACACAGTCTCTAGTTGTACATGACTACTGAAGCACGTGGATATAGCTGTTAATTTCTTTTTCTAATTTTTTAAAAATTTATTTTTTTGTGTGTATGAGTGCTATGCCTGCATGTATGTAAGGGCACCATGATGTGTGGTGCCCTGAGGACAGAAGAGGGTGTCAGATCCCCTGGAACTGGATTTACAGATGGTTGTTAATCATCCTGTGGGTGTTGGGATTTGAACCCTGGTCCTCTGCAAGAACAGCCAGTGCTCTTAACTGCCGAGTCATTGCTCCAGCCCCATAGCTGTTAATTTCAATTAAATAAAATGAAGCTTCAGTTCCTGAGTTGTACTAATCATATAGATAGGGTCTCACTATGTAGCACTGGATCACCTGGAATTCAGTATGTAGACCAGGCTGGCTTCAAACTCACAGAGATCCACCTGTCTTCCAGGTGCTAGGATCAAAGTCATGTGACACCATATTCAGCCACATTGCCTTTTATGTGTGTGTGGTTATTTGTTTGCTTATTTTGGTTTAGTTTTTTGAGACAGGATCTTATGCAGGCAGCACAGGCCAAGATAGCCTCAGACTCACTCTGCAGCTGAGGGTAGCCTTGAACTTATTTTAATGTATTATTAATTAATTAATTAATATTTTTGTTTTTTGAAAAATATTCTATTATTATTTTTATTGTATGAGTGTATTGCCTGCATGTGTGTAAGTGCACCCATGTTGTGCAATGCCTACAGAGGTCAAAAGAGGGTATCAGGTCCCTTGGAACTGGAATTAAGGATGGTTTTTAGCCACAATGTGGGCGTTGGGAATTGAACCTGGGACCTCTGTAAGAGCAATCAGTGCTCTTAACCGCTGAGCCATCTCTCCAGCCCTTAATTTTTGTTTTTTTGAGACAGGGTTGCCCTGTAACCCCAGCTGGCCTAGAACTTGCTATATAGAACAGACTGGCCTCCATCTCACAGAGGTGCACCTGCCTCTACCTCCCGAGTGCTGGGACTAAAGCTGTGTGCCACCATGCCTGTTTTATTTTTTAAAGTGTGTGTGTGACTGTGGGCACAAGTGTGCCACTGCACATATGTGGATATCAGAAGACAACTTCTCAGGGGTTGGTTCTCTCCTTCCATCTTGTTTAGAGGCAAAGCCTCCCTTGTTTCTGTCACTGTGCTGCACACTCTACATTTGGCTTTTTATGTGGGTTCCAGGGACTAAATTTAGGTCAGTCGTCAGGCTTGTATACCAAGCAATTTTACCTCCTGAGCCATCTCCTGGGCCCTATTTTTTTCTTCATCTTTTTACATTTATCTATTTATTTATTTGTTTATACATTTATTTATTTGGGGGTGGGGCAAGCACATGCCATGACATGGGTGAGGTCAAAGGACAAATTGGGGGAGTCAGTTCTCTCCTTCCACCATGTGGGTTGCAAGGATCTCAAGTTGTCTGTTTTGGTGGCAAATCCCTTTACCCACTGAGCCATCTCACTGTGCCCTAACCCCTCTTCTAAGCAGAGTGAATATAGATTTATTAAGGAAAAGTGAGGGCAAAAACTTCCAAGACTGGAAGGGGCTCCAAGAGAGAAATACCCGACCTTGATCTTATCCCAAGAGTTGGGATTTCAGGTGTTGTTTTTGTTTCTTGAGACAGGATCTCATGTAGCTTGGCTGGCCTTACGCTCACTTTGTAGACAAAGCTCATTTCAAACTCCTTGGAGATCCTCCTGCTCTGCCTCTTAAGTGCTGGGATTACAGACACGTGCCAGGAAGCCTAGTGTACTAACCATGTTTTAACTGTTCAAGAGCCACACGTGGCCGGTGGCTACTGTAATGGACATTGCAGATACAGACCACTCCTACTACTTTGGAAAATTCTATAGGACATTGTTGTCAGAAGCCTCTCCATTTTTTTCCTCTATAAGTCTCATCTAAAATGTTTAAAAACTGCTCCCCTCATTAGTCAGCAGCCTAGAGCTTACTGTCCATTGAGAATTTAAAAGCAGAATTCAGTTGTCCCTTAACTTGAGCCCTGGGCGTGACTAGGCTCTGAAACTTTGCTCTTCCTGAGTGTGATATCTACAGTCCAGAAATCTCTCAAATCCTCTAAGTGAGTTCTGCCTGGTAGCAAAGACTCTGCTCTACTCACTGGCTGATTGTCAAACCCATTTAATGGATTCTTCAAGGTGTGAAGGTGTGCCAACCTAACCTGTTCTCATCTGATCCCTGTCCTGACATCACATCTCCTTGGATGGTCCAGGAGCCAACCCTTCTGCAGTGGCCTAGGATGGGTACATAGATTCTCCTGGCAATGTTTCTTTGAGAAAAGAGTTTGGCCACTGAGGTTGGGAGGAAGCAGGGACCAGTGTCTATCTGCAAGGTCTGTAATGGGGTTTAGGTTCCAGAATGACCCAGCAGGGATTCCTCATGACAGACAACTTTGGGACTCCATCAATTAATTTATTTCACCTGCTGTATTAGTTACTCTTTTCATCACTGTAACAAAATACCTGACAAAAACAAGGAAGGGCTTATCTTGACTCAGTTTGAAGGTACAGTCCATCATGGTGGGAAAATCATCCTGGGACTAAAGGTGTGAGTGCCACCATACCCCAGCTGGCCTAGAACTTGCTATGTAGACCATGTTGCTCTTGATCTCACAGAGATCCACCTGTCTCTGCCTTCCAAGTATTGGGATGAAAGGCATGTGCCACCAAGCTCAGTTTGCTTTCTCTTTTTCCTTCCATCCAGGACCTCAGCCTATGGGATGATACTATTCACAATTAGGGTGGGTCTTCCCACCTCAGCTAACCCAGTCTAGAAACTCCCTCACAGACATGCCCAGAGCTTTGTCTCCTAGGTGAGTAGAGATCCTGCCAAGTAGACAATCTTAACCATCATACCTGCTTTTTGCAAGATTCCAAATGGGACTAAGGAGAGAAACCAGAGGGAAACTTCCCCTCTTCCTACTGGGGTTACTGAGCTCAGAGGGTATGAGTGTAGAGGGGGTGAGAGCTGTCTTCCTTGCCTCTCAACTTGAGCTGGCTTTAACAGTGGATCTCGGCAGAGTAGAAGAATATAGAGAAAAGAGCCCTGTCATAGTCTCAAAGTCCTTGACATCAGTTGTGCCCAATTCTCTGCAAAGATGCCGCCACACTTAGACCTTGCCATTGGAACACACAATAAATCATTTCTGCTTTGTTTAGTTTGAGTTGAATCTGTCAGTTGTAAACAAATCTTCATATAATCATCAGGTCACAGGATTTGGGGCCGCTGGGAAAGGAAATCTTTGCTTAGGGATCAAGTTCAAGTCCTTGTCAAATAACCTATAAGGAATGACCAGATGAAACTAAGAACTGGAACTCATTTAAAAAAATTTTTTTTTTTTGTCTTACGTGTATAAGTGTTTTGCCTTCATGTGCATATGTGCCCTCCTGCTTACAGTGCCCTCGGAGGCCAGAACAGCGCATCAGATCCCCTGGAATTGGAGTTATGGACTGTTGTTAGCATCTATGTGGGTGCTGGGAACTGAACCCGGGTCCTTTACAAGAGCAGCAAGTGCTCTTAACCTCTGAGCCATTTCTCTCACCCTTCTTTCGCTTATATTTAAAAGTTATTTATTTTTATTTATTCTGTCTGTGTGAGTGCCTGCATGTATGTACGTATGTGCCTCACATGTGTACAGTGCCCACTGAGGCCATAAGGTAGTAGTGGAGCACCTGGAACTGGAGTTATAGGAGGTTGTAAATTGCCATGTGGGTGCTGGGAACCAAACCCAGGTCCTCTGCAAGGGCACCAAGTACTCCCTTTCTTTTGACAAAGTCTCACTATGTAGCCCTAGCTGGCCTGGAACTTCCTCTGTAGATCAGGCTGGCATCAAATCCATAGATATCTGCCTGTCTCTGCCTCCTAAGGAATAAAGGCATGTGTCACCACACCTGGCTCAAACAGCAATTTCTTATATCAAACATTTTAACACATTACAATCCAAAGACATACTTACATGCTGAAGAATGACAGCAGGAAAATAGCAAAAGTCTTTGTTTTCCATAACTAAATTATTGCATTTCTAAAAGAGCAGAAAGCTTTGTATGTACGGTAAAAAATGCTGCACATGATAGCATATAATAGACCGAGCCGAGGACTTGCAAGCAGTAGTCATGAGCCTTGCATGGTATGAGGACATATGCATTACATGTGCATGTATTGTGTGTGCAGAATCAAGGCTATAGTGAAGTCATACCTGCCACTCAGGTGAGCACTGCCTGAAATACCTTGGATTCATTGTATTTCATTTAGAATGAATTTCTCAACATAACTTTTCCCACCAGGCATGAGTCTGAATGGTATTCAGTGGTAGCCAACTAGTTCCCAAACACCCTACCCAACCCCAAAATGCCCAGAACTGACAACATTCAAGCTGTTAAAAACAATTTAAAAACCTTTTGAGTGATGAGATCTCTGAGATAAACACACAGCTTGTTCTTTGAAAGGCAAATATGTGCCTTCATCACTGTTAAACTGAGCTGGGAGGGGATTTCTTTCTTCCTCTCAGGTGTGATAATAAATAGTCATACAGAAAACACAGTTCAGAAAATATAGACCCTCAAATCTTTTCTGTTTGTTTTGGAACTTGTTATCTGATTTGTCCACACCTTTTTTTTTTTTACCCTGGAGCAATGCTGTGTCTTATACTAAGTGCCATGTCCTAGTAATACTAAGTCCCAGCAACCAGGACTTCAAATAAGTCACTGTTGGATACATGGATCGATCAGTGTATGGATGAATGAATGCATGCATGCATGGATGGATGGATGGATGAGTGAATGGATGGATGGATGGATAAATACCTTTCTAGATAAATAAATATGAACTAAAGTTCTCCAAGATGAGCAGGACATGGTGTCACATGCCTTTGATCCCAGCATGTGGTAGGCAGAGGCAGGCAGATCTCTGTGAGTTCAAGGCCAGCCTGGTCTACATAGCAAGTTCCAGGGCAGCTGGGTCTACAGGGAGACCCTATCTCAAAAAGGAAAAATAAATAATAAATAAAGTTCTCCAAGAAAGAAAGCCACAGATATGGTGAAGATTCTACAGATTTATTAACTTCATGATTGTAGAGAGTCAAAATGCTTCAGATAAAGCACCAAAACTATCTTAGGCTATCTTTAGTCCCCTTCATAGTCATTTATCATCCACCTCTGTATCTCACCTAACATCCTTTTGATGCTCAGATGAAACCTCAAACCGAAAAGTTAAGAATGACACCAGATACCATCTGGGACCTCTAGTTAGATCTTCCTGCTATAACCTGCTGATCTGATATCTCCACCAATGTATTTACTAAAAGAGTTGATTTATGATTGTCTTTTGTTCTATGTCTATAAAAGCTTATATGGGAGGCTGGAGAGTTGGCTCAGGAGTTAAGAACACTGGCTGCTCTTGCAGAGGACCTGGGTTTGGTTCCCAGTGCCCACATGGGAGCTAACAACTGTGTGTAGTTCCAGGGAATCTGACGTCCTCTTCTGACCTCTTTGAGCACTGCACAACACAGGTGCAATGCAGGTATGTAGGCAATATACTCATACACATAAAATAAAGTAAAAATAATAAGAAAATTTTTTTTAAAAGTTTGTATGACCACATTCACAAAGGAAAATGTCATTAAAGATAGCCTGAATCCATGCTCCTGGGCTGTGGTCACTCATATTTGGCTTAGAATAAACTATCTCTCTCTCTCTCTCTCTCTCTCTCTCTCTCTCTCTCTCTCTTTTTATGGTCTTTTGAGACAGGGTTTCCTGTAGCACCAGCTGGCTTGGAACTCACTATGTAGACCAGGCTGGCCTTGAACTCACATAGTTCTGCCTGTCTCTGCCTCCCGAGTGCTGGGACTAAGGGCGTGCACCACCACACCCAGCCTAGAATAAATTATCTCTTATTCCTTTTGAAGTTAACTGTCTCTTATTCCGTTCAGGTCAACATAGAAAATCACATGCCACCCCCACCTTTATGAAGCATTTACTATAGCCCAGACAAATGTTAAGTACTTTTCTGACATATTATCTAATTCTTAAAGATGTTGTGTGTGAATTATACATTAGAGGACTTCTAGGCCTCTTCTGGCTATAAGATTCTCTGACTTGATGTGGCAATAAAGAAACTGGGATATAGATGTGAGGCTTGGAAACCGAACACTTAGAATCTGAAATAAAAAATAACATTCTTACCTAGTTGTTATTAGCTCACAATAACATTGTGAGCTAGGAACTGTGCTAAGCACCTTACCAATGTTTTCTCATTTCAAACTTAGCTACTGAAAGCTTAAATGGATTGCTTAGGAAGAGCTAGAAGGGCATAGTGTCACAAGCTTAGAACTGCAGCTACTGAGAGGCTGAGGCAGGAAGATCCCAAGTTCAAGACCAGCCCAATAAAATGAGAAGAGGCTGAGGATCAAGCCCAGAGGCAGCACACTTGCCTGTTTGAGGCTCTGGATTCAATTTTCACACCTTAAAAAGCAAAAACAAAACAAAACAAAAAAAACCCTGGTGGCTCACATCTGTGCACTAACCCACCAGGCTCCAAGGAGACTGTAAATCCCCCCAACTCCCCGGCTCCTTGCATAGCTGAGAAAGTGTCTTTCCATTGGGCCACAGGGAAGTAGGAATTAGCATTATGATGGGAACAGCAAAATCCTCGGAGGAGAAGGGCATCAGAGTGGTTGGGGCTGAGGAAGGGTCTGGAGACAATTTCAGGCGTCTGCAGGAGTCTCTGAGCCCAGCAGGTGGCCAATTCATTCCATGGCACCTGATAAATCCCATTTTAACTCCCCAGCAGGGTAGGACAGGATGTTCTCTGAGTTCTAGCAGCAGGACTTCTAGGTGACAGAGCTGTTATTAGGGTTTAAAAGCCTGTGGTTGCCAGGCATAGGCCCTGCCTCACCTTTTATAGCCTTCTAGTTTGAGACCGACAGTGCTTGTTTACTTGTTTAGAGACTTGCTTTTTCTTCCCTCTTCTGATCTTTATGACCCTGAACACATTCTTCCTTCTCTTTCTGTCACTCATTTACCAATCCCTGAAACAAGTTTGCTACTCACCGTTGGGTGTAGAAGACTTTCTGGAGAGGTTTAATCTTCAAATGCCACTGATTGGGGTTTAATTTGTTGAAGTTGCTCCCTTTTCCTCTGCCCTGACCTAGTAGCTGGCTTCTTGAGGCTAGGCTGTTCTGGTGGCTAAGGGTACAGGCTTAGACTGCAGAGAGGCGTGGGCTCATGTTCTGCCTTGCCAGTAAGGACCATATGATGTGCAGCCTCCATATTCACCGCATTCTCTCTCTCCTATTATTTAGTTTAGTTTAGTTTTTGAGACAGGGTCTCCCTGCCCTAAAGCCCCAGCTGGCCTTGGGATTCACTGTGTAGACCAAGCCTGCTTCGATCTCCTAGAGATCTGCCTGCTTCTGCCTCTGGAGGGCTGGGATTAAAGGTGAGCAGCACCACACCCAGTTATTTATTTATTTTGAGACCTGGTGTCAGGATGACCTCAAACTCAGTTTGTAGTCAAGAATGATCTTGCACTTCTGATCCTCCTCCCTCCTGCCTCCATCTCCTGAGTGCCTGGTTTGTGTGGTGCTGGGGATTACATGCCTTTCATCTCAGCACTCTGGAGGCAGAGGTAGGTAGATTTCTTTGAGATCTAGGTTAGCCTGGTCTACGTAGTGAGTTCCAGGCCACTACATGGGGCTACAGAAAGACCCTGTCTCAAAAAAACAAAACAAAACAAAAAACAGAGCATTTTGTATGCTTGGCAACCGAACTACATCCCCAGCCCTAGGCTTTTTTAAAATATTTA
>NW_008355157.1:345806-346292 GCF_000622305.1 Nannospalax galili
CAGTCCTCTGCAAGAGCAGTCAGTGCTCTTAACCACTGAGCCATCTGTCCAGCCCCTAGCCCTAGGCTTTTTAAAAAATATATTTTATTTTATTTATTTATTTATTTGTTTGTTTGTTTATTTATTTATTTATTTTTGGTCTTTGTATGGGTATCCTTCTCCCTGTAGCCTGAGCTGTCCTGGAACTCTCTATGTAGACCAGGCTGGCCTTGAATTTACAGAGATCCGCCTGCCTCTGCCTCCCAAGTGCTGGGACTGCAGGCGTGTGCCACCACGCCCAGCTTTTATTTATTATTTTTATGTTATGTGTATGAGCATATTGCCTGGATGTATGTAAGTGCACTCATGTCATGAAATGCTCACAGAGGTCTCAAGAGAGCATTGGCTCCCCTGGAACTGGAGTTACAATTTTTTGCTGTCATATGGTGTTGGGATCTAAACCCAGATCCTCTGTAAGGCTGTTTTTTTGAAGATTTATTTATTTAT
>NW_008355157.1:346349-352234 GCF_000622305.1 Nannospalax galili
AAAAAAAGTTCCTTTTTTCTTCTTTTTTTTTTTTTTTTTTGGTCTTTTTGAGACAGGGTCCCCCTGTAGCCCCAGCTGTCCTGGAACTCCTTATGTAATGCCCAGCATTATTTATTTATTTATTTATTTTTATTTTTTATTTTTAATATTTTGTTTATTATTTTTATGTGTATGTGTGTATTGCCTGCATGTAGGTAAGTGCACCCATGTCCTGCAATGCTAGCGGAGGACAGACGAGGCTGTAGGAGCCCCTGGAACTGGAGTTATGGACAGTTGTTAGCTGCCATGTGGGTGCTGGGATTCGAACCTGGGTCTTCTGAAAGAACAGTCAGTGTTCTTAACCACTAAGCCATCTCTCCAGCCCCTGAATATTTATTTTTATTATTTTTAATTATGTGGATGTATCTGTGTGTATGTGCATATGTGGTCAGATGGCTGTGGAGAGCAGAAGGTGTGGAATCCCAGGGGAACTGAGGTTACAGGTGGTTGTGAGCCACCTGACATGGGTGCTGGGAACTGAATTCTGGTCCTCTTGAAGATTAATCCTGAGGACTGAGCCATCTCTACAGGCCTTTGTTTTGTTTTGTTTTGTTTGTTTGTTTGTTTGTTTTGTTTTTCTGTTTTATTTAAATACAGTAGAATTCAAGATTTTTCAAGACCAGAAGACATCCTGGTAATTGTCTAAGAATGAGAAGGAAACAGCTTTCTTACAAGACAATGACAGAGTGAGGAAGGTAGGATAATTCCATAAAGTACCCTACATGAAGGAACTGAGGAGGGAGCATCTGGCAGCCAAGAATAGGATGGGCCTGTGGGTCCTGTCACTGCCCAGGTGGAAGAACACAGCTACACCATCTGCCCCTGTGCTAATTCCCCATTCCCCTGGAGGAGTTGCTGGTGACTTAGGAACCTCTGAGGGCTGGGCCACAGTTACTCTGCTGTACTTATAACTGTGTTTCATGGATGGTCTGGTACAGAAACCAAGGGAAGGGTATGTAGAGTAGGCTACTTGGGTTCACAAGCTCAGCTGCCTTGTCCTTTCAGGGAAGACAGAGAAACCAGGGCTGAGAATTCAAAAGCTCCTGTTGATAAGAAAAACAACAACCACAATTACAGTCAGGGAGAACTGCCTCCATCTGCAAGCAACTGGGCAATTACCTGCTAATTAACCTCTCATTAGTTTGTTTTCAGAGGGTTACAGTACAGTCCTGGGAAGATAGCCCCTGCCCTACTGGTCACCAGGGTGTTCAAGAGTAAGCACTTCACATGAATGAAGGTGGAACTCTTCCATCTGATTAAATGTAATAGCCAAATTTACTCCAAAGTCAGGAAGAGTCACAAGTGATGCCCTTTTATGTTTGAAGGATGAAAGGATTGTAAAGTTTTTCTTTTGAATATGCTGCACTTTTTTGTTGTTGTTGTTATTTTTGAGACAGGGTCTCCCAGTAGTCTCAGCTGGCCTGGAACTCACTATGTAAACCAGGCTGGCCTTGAACTCACAGAGTGTTGGGATTAAAGGCGTGCACCACCACACCCGGCATGAATACTCTGCACTTTTAAGAAGGGAGAAAAAGGTGGAGGAGGGGGAAAGGCATTGTGGAGGATGCATCTCTCTTGCATCTGTGTCACCTATTAAGAGTGCATATTCCAGGACTGTGGAATGAATCAGTGGGTAAAGGTACCTGCTGCCAAGCCTGAGGACCTGAGTTTGATCCCTGAGACCCACATGGTGTAAGAAGAGAACTGACTCCCAAACATTGTCCTCTCACCTCCACCTTTGTGCCATGGTACTTAGTGGGGAGGGTGTTCATGAATGTGTCAGAAGTTGGTACTTAGTGGGGAGGGTATGCATGCATGTGTCAGAGTAGGTTGTTACTGTAAAGAACCTGACCATGATGCCTTTTTGGAGAAATGTAGAAGACTTTGGAATTTTGACTAGAAAAACAGTTGGATACTGTAAGCAGAGCTTACTTAGCAGGCTGTTCTAGTAGGAGCCTGGAAGAAAGTAGTGCTGGGAGTAATATAGATTGTAAAGATATAGCTCACGATATTTCAGAGGGAAGCAAGAACTTAAACAGAAACTGGGCTAGAGGCCATTCCTGTGATATTTTGGCAAAGAATCTGGCTGCCTTCTGCTGGTGTCCTAAGAACTTGCTTGAGGCTAAGTCAAAAAAAATAACTGACTAGCCAGATGTGGTGGCACACATCTTTAGTCCCAACAAAGGCAGGTGGATCTCTGTGAGTTTGATGCCGTAGGGATTTCTAGGCCAGCCAGAGCTAGCTACATGAGGCTCTGTCTCAAAAAAAAAAGGGGGATCTGGAGAGATGGTTCAGCAGTTAAAAGCACTGACTGTTATTGCAGAGGAACTGGGATTGATTCCCAGCACCCACATGGCAGCTAACAACCATCTGTAACTCTAATTTTAGGAGTTCTGGCACTCTCTTCTGACCTCCATGGGCATTGCATGACAGGAATACACTCACACACATGCAGACAATACACTCACATATAAAAACATTTTTTAAGTAACGGACTAGTTTCTTTGGCAGAGAAAATTTCAAGGCAACAAAATGTTGAATCTGTGGTTTAGTTATTATTGATATTTCTTATCTAGATATACAATACAAAAGAGAAGTAGGGCAGAAATAAATACCAAAATGTACAGTTTGGAGAGAAAGAGAACACTAGGAAGCTTAATGTTGTAGACAGGCTTATGCTGGAAGAGAGATTAGTGCCATTAAGGAGAGGCCTCCTGCCCTGTACTGGACGAATAGGAAGAATGCCCTTAGGGCAAGACACCACCCAACTAAGCTCCCAACTTTTGAAAAAGAGAACCAGAGGTATTTTCTGCTCCTAAAAAGCAATTGCTTGAACATACAAAAACTGCTGCTAATGTGGTTGAACTGAACTGCTAACCCTAACCCCACCTGGAGGCCCTGAAAGGCCATTGTGTGAAGTTGTAAAGGTGAAGCCTGTGTTGCAGTGGAGATGCCAAAGCCATGAGATAGCTCCCAAAGAGACCTGCATACCAAGAGTAGAACCAAGCCAAGAGAGAGATGTATGTTTTAAGAAACAATGCTGGAGGGACAGAGTCATCTAAGCCCTTTGGAACTAAAGTCCCAGATATGGGAGCTAGAGTAGAGGATTTGGTGTTTGCCCTCTGGTTTTAAGTCTTGCTTTAGTCCAGTATTCCCTTACTATGACCCCTTCCTCCCTTTGGAATGGGAATGTATACTTTGTGCAATTGTATGTTGGTAATATATAATTTGTTTTTTGATTTTACAGGGGCTTATATTAAGAGATTACCTTGAGTCTCAGAAGAGACTCTGGAATTTTGGACAGTATTGAGACTGTTAGAGACTGTTGGGGGACCTTTAAAGCTGTACTATATGCATTTTACATTACGATATGGCTATAAGTTTCTGGGGACCAGGGAGTGGAATGTGGTAGTTTGAATGAGAAATGTCCCCCATTGGCTCATGTATTGGAACAGTTTGTCTTCAGTTGGTGGTGTTTGGAAGGTCATAGACTCTTTCAGAGGCGTAGCCTTGCTGGAGGGAGTATGTGCTTCATGTTTGCCATTGAAGATGCACACTCTCAGTTTCTCGCTCTGGCTGCTTGCTGCCATGACTCCCTGTCATTATGGACTCCCTCTCCAGAACCATAAGCCAAAATAGACTCTTTCTTCCATAAGGTGCCTTTGGTCATGATGTTTTATCACAGCAACAGAAAGGTAACTAATATAGATGTGTGTATACATAGGCACACACACACACACACACACACACACACACACATACACACACATTAAATAAATAAAATGGGATGTGAAGGGCTCAGGGACCATTGTGGAAGAGAGGACAGAAAGATTGTAAGAGCCAGGGAGGAGGTGCATGGCCATATGGAAATAGAGTCCTACAAGTTCCTGGCATCCTGCTCCTATGAACCTACAGCAATGGTGTCAGCATGCATAAGACCCAGACAAACAGACAGAACCCCAGCACAGAACTGTGGAAATGGAGAGCAGGCCCCAATCGTAGTTGGAATTATTGGCAGCTGATTACTGCTGAGTGAGGAAGAGCTGATCTTCCTAAAGTGAGGGACTCCTGATAGGCTGACTAGACCTCAGTGGATGAACTTGCACTGAGGGATGTCTGGGGACACTAAGTTGACATGATAGGCCTTAAGACAAATGACAGAATGTATAAAATCCAGTGTGGGGGGTTATGGGTAGGTGCCAATGGGGAAAAGGGTGTAAAGTTAAGATGTTCTGTATGAAATTCAGAACATCAATTCAATAAAAATTCAATAAAACAATTTTAAAAAATAAAATAAAATGGGGTGTGGTGGTATATACCAGTAATCCCAGCACTCAGGAGGCAGATGCAAAAGGATCAGGTATTCAAGGCCAGCCTTGGCTACATGAGACTATCTCAGATACCAACAAAACAACAAAAAGAGGATTGAAGAGATGGTTCCATGGTTGAAAGTGCTTCCTGCTCTTGCAGAGGGCCAGAGTTCAGTTCTTGCCGGTATTGGGCAGTTTACAACTATTTGTGACTACAGCTCCAAGGGAAAGCTGACAGCTCTGGCTCCTTGGGCACCTACATTAACATGCACATACCTTTATAAAGACACACACAAATACACAGAATTAATAAAATAAATCTTAAAACAACAAACAAAAACCCCAGCAAAAAGAATGCAGGTTCCCAGGGTCTCTAGCAGTCCTCAGTCAGAAACTTTCCAGTGAGTCTTATGAACCTGAAAAACCTTGGGTCAAGAAGGGTCCAGAAGCCCCCAAACAAATCCAAGTATCATTTCTTTCTCTCTTTAAAATTAAAAAAAAATTATTTTATGTGTATGGGTGTATTGCCTGCATGTGTGAAAGTGCACCTGTGTCATGCAGTGCCCTCAGGGGTCAGAAGAGGATGTTGGATCTCATGGAACTATAGTTAAGGACGGTTGTTAGTCACCATGTGTATTGTTGGGATTCCAACCCTGGTCTTCTGCAAGAACAGCCACTGTGCTCTTGACGGCTGAGCCTTGACTCTAGCCCCCTGAAGTACCATTTCATCCAGTAGGTCTGTCTCCACCCCAGACTTTGGCATGGAGCAGGGTAAAGCTTGTCTATACACAGAGAAGCAAACAGAATGACAGCACACAGGCCAGAAATCAAAGAAGGAACAGCAAACTGTGTATAAAGCAACTTCAGAGCCTCAAAGGCCGATGTCTGGGTGCCAGCTCCCTGTCTCACTGTTGTAAGTGCTGACTAGGCCCCTTTATCTACTGATAAGGAAGGTGAACATAAGTGATCTCCAGAAATGGTTCACACGGGGCTCCCCATTCTTGAAAAACCACAAGCAATTGGCAAATGCTTCTACTACAGCTACAACTCAAACAACAGCTCATTTCCTCTGGAGCTGCCAGGACTGAACACAGGGTAAGAGAGAAGTCACCCTCTCCCTTCCCCCACAGCCTCTTCCCCTTTCTGATGTCACATTTCTTTCTCTTTTTTTTGCCACCTTGTGCAGAAGCCATTAATACAGAATTTCGAGAGGGGGACCTCTTTTGCCCAGAGGCCATTGCCCTCTCAGAGTTAATTACAAACCTCTCTTTTCACTTGTTTTGGGGAAGCCTGGGGCCATCAGGCTCTGAATCACAGTGTTCTAAGGCATTGTATTACAGTGATTCTCTAACTTCATTTAGCTTGGTCTGTTGAAATGTAGAATTGAGCAGCCTAAGACTGATAATGTTGATAGATTTTTTTTTTTAATTTTATTTATTATTTTTATTTTATGTGTATTGTGTATTGCCTCCATGTAGGTAAGTGCACCCGTGTTGTGCAATGCCCACAGAGGTCAGAAGAGGCTGTCGGATCCCC
>NW_008355157.1:352327-354020 GCF_000622305.1 Nannospalax galili
TCTCCAGCCCCAATAGATTTTTTGGGGGGGAGGCAGAATCAGTCTCTCTCTCTCTCCTTCTCTCTCTCTCTCTCTCTCTCTCTCTGTCTCTCTCTCTCTCAGCCCAGACTAGCCTCAAACTCAGATACCATACAATTTACCCATTTAAAATGTACAATTTTTTTTTTTGAGACAGGATCTTCCTGTAGCCCCAGCTGGCCCAGAACTCACTATGTAGACCAGGCTAGCCTTGGACTCACAGAGAGCTACCTGCCTCTGCCTCTGAGTGCTGGGATTAAAGACATGTGCCACCATGCCCAGCTTTAAAATGTACAATTTTGAGCCTAAGAATTCCAGAGCAGTTTGGAGCATCAGTCCCTAATTCTAGCTCCTTGGGAAGTTGGGGCAAGAGGATCTCAAGTTCAAGGCTTGACTGAGTTAGAAAGGAAGCTCAAGGCAGGCCTAAGCAAGTTAAAGACCCTATCTCAAAAAGAAAAACCAAAGGGTTAGGGACATAGTTCGGTGGGTAGAGCATTTGGCCCTAGGTTCCAAGCCCCTAGTACAGAACCAAACCTCCTCACCAAAAATCTAACCTCAACAATGTAGTTAAATTGTAATTTATTTTTATTTATTTATTTAATTTTAAATTTTATTTATGGTCAGAAGAGACTGTCGGATCCCGTGGGACTGGAATTACGGACAGTTGTTAGCTGCCATGTGGGTGCTGGGATTCAAACCCAGGTCTTCTGCAAGAACAACCAGTGTTCTTAACCACTGAGCCATCTCTCCAGCCCCTAAAGTTGTAATTTAAAATGTACAGCTCAGGCTAGTGTGTAACTCAGAGAAAGAACACATATTTAACATCGGTATAGTCCCCAGCACAGACCAAAACCCCAGTTCAACAGTTACATTGACTTATGCAACTGTCACAATATCTTAGAAGATTGTGTCCATGCTGGAAACAGCCCTGAATGGGCTAACAGCTACTCCTCATCTCTCGGACCACCCCAACCCTACCTTAGCTCTAGGTAACCACTAATCCACTTTGTGCCTGTAAACATTTGCCTATTCTGGACAGTTCATAGAAATAGAATTATGCCATATTTGGTCTTTTGTGATTGGCTTCTTAGAACAGTGTTTTCAAGTTCATCCACACAACGAGAATTCTTTCCCTCTTTAAAAAAAAATTTATTTTTGCCAGGCGTGGTGGCGCATGCCTTTAATCCCAACACTTGGGAGGCAAAGGCAGGCGGATCTCTGTGAGTTCAAGGCCAGCCTGGTCTACATAGCGAGTTCCAGGTCAGCTGGGGCTACAGGGAGACCCTGTCTCAAAAAGACCAAAAAAAAAAAAAAAAACTTTATTTTTTTATTTTTTATTCCAAAGAGAGGTAATTTTTAACACATTTTCCCAGAAATAACTTGGAGCAGGTTACATAAAAAAATGTATACAATGAAGTTTAAGGGAGAAAAAATAGGAATAAGAAATCAAAGACCAAAGGATTTGCCAACATAGGGTCAACTTTGGTGGAATAATGAGTTTCCATTAGCTCTGTTCTTTTTTTGAAAATCCTAACAAGTTTATTGGACTTGCACCCTCCCCCATTTACCTATGCGCTGGGAAGTCCACACTCAAATATAGATAGATCCTGTGACTTCCCAACAGCTGCACAAAATGGCGAGAGAGGTGCGGAGAATTCTTTCCCTATTATGGCTG
>NW_008355157.1:354632-409207 GCF_000622305.1 Nannospalax galili
AGTCCCTTATCAGATATATCATTTGCAAAAAGTTTCCCCCATTCTTTGGGTTATTTTTCCATTTTCATTCTTTTTTGAGACATGGTTTCACTTTATAGTCCAGACTGAAATTCTGCATGGGGTTTTGAGGGCTGGCGCCAGCCAAGGCTAACAGTTCACCTGTGCTTTTTTGATGTTCTTTACTACGTAGAAGTTTGATGTGGTCTAGTTTTGGGGGTTTTTTCCTTTTTCTTTTGTTGTATGTGACTCACTTTTTGTTCTTTGTTTTCTGTGGGGCTGGAGGACCAAACTCATGGGCCTTGTACAAGCTTAGCAAGCAGTCTATCACACTTTGAAGAAATCTTACCAAAATCCGACTTGAACTCACAGGGCAGGCACTGAGATTTCAGGGTGTGGTAGAGTTTTGTGGGTCCTCTTTGAAGAGTATTTCTTCCATGTTTGGTGAGGTATTCCTCTATTGCAGCAAGCCACAGCTCTTCAGAGCCAGGGAACAGAGCCCCTGGGGATCTTCTCTGTGTTTACATCCCTTCCCTCTGCTGAGGTCTACCACAATAGAGCAGCTGAAATGACAGTTTGGAGATGTCCTTTATTGTGAAAACTCAATGGCCTTTGTCTCTGGGATTTCAAATTTTCATGCAAGTGTTGGCAGCAAGGGTCAGGAAGGAGGAGGGGATGAGGCGAGAGAAACCCTGCACTGATTTCCCTGGTGAGTCATCTTGACTCCCAGTTGTTTTGATTTTCTCACCCATAAAATAGGGAGAACACCTCCATTCCCCCATCCCAGTGAGGTGCTGTGGGGTTGAATTAATTTGTATTTGTTAGTAGACTTTGAGATCTTAGATTAAAGGCATTACTGAGACTCAAGGTATTATTATAATAATAAATGATTTAAGAGCAGGGTGAGGCTGCTGAAGCAAGGGTTGATAGGAAGGTAGAGCCTCAAAGCTGTAAAGGGGTTGCAGCTTGAGACCCTACCCTCGACATCTACTCTTCTTCTCTGAGGTGTTAAACTAGGATTCCTCATAAGCCCTGGGCTGTTTCATCTGGCTTCAGCATAGCTATATATGCTTCCTCCATGAGTTTTCCATACTGAGATTGCAATCTTTTCAGGAAATAGGCATATAAATTAAAACAATTAGAAATAATGTAAGGTCTGGAGAGATGGCTTGCTAAGCAGTTAAGAGCACAGGCTCTTTTTGCAGAGAAGACTGGGGTTCAGATCCCAGCACCCACATGGCAGCTAACAACTGTCCATAATTCCAGTTCTAGGGGCTCTGATGCCCTCTTCTGACCTCCGCAGGCATTACACAACACGGGTGCACTTCCATGCATGCAGGTGATACACACATACACATAAAATAAAAGTAATAAATAAAATATTTTTTAAAAAGTAGAGTTCTCTCTCCGTTCTCTCAGGTTTACCACCCATCAGCTCTTATGTCATTTCCTCAGTTTCTCCTTCTGTAACAGCAATTGTTCTTGTAAAGTTGTTAGAGTAATGGGTAACACAGTAAACACTCCAGTGTTGGACCCATCAGGCTGTCATACTGTGCTTTGGCTGATATGTGACCTTGGCCAAGCTGCTCTACCCTCAGAGCCTCAGTATTCTTTCTGCAAAATGGGAGTAAGGGTACTCCTACCTTTCCGTGTTTATAAAGTGAAGCATGCTTTGTAAGCAGTGGCTAAATGATGGCTGCTTACTGTCATCAGCATTGTTTTGTTTTTTTTTACCCTTCCCTGGCTCAGGCATGAGCGGTGCCTTAAACAAGTGGTTTAAATCAAGGGAATTCTTTGGAAGCTGGAGTTTGAGGTAAGTAGGAAAAGACTGGAAAGATACATATCAGAGAAGAAAGCAGAGGCCCAGGAAAGGAGAAGGCCGGAAATACTGGGGTTTCTCACTTTTCCATGCTCCTGGGGCGGAAGTTTTATCTCCCTCGCCCCCTTTTGCCCTCTCAGCTCACACCTGTGCAGCCTGCAAGCCAGCGACTCTACAGGCCTAGAACACACCCTCCCTCCTAAGGAATGCCGCAGTCAGAAGCAAGGACGCCGGGTAGACTTCTCTCTACCCTCGCCCAGGATCCTGTTTCAAAGTCACCTGAAAGCCATTTCCTCTTGCTCTCCGCCCCTCCCCATAAATCACCAGGAGCCTGCTTTTCCCTGGAGCAGCAGCACTTTTGCTTTTTGAGTGTAGTGGTGGAGGGGGATTTTGTTAGCCATTCACACTGGTCTACACCAGCGGTACTGACGCCAGTGTTCCATTTCTGTTCCAGCACTTTGGAGGTTGAAGCAGGAGGGTCATCTCGACTTCGAGGCTAGCCTGGGCAACAAAAGGTGGCCCTGTCTCAAAATGCGTTAAAAAATAAACAAAACAACGGCAATAAACCAGGCGTGGTGGTGCACGCCTGTAAACCCAGGACTGGAGACGTGAAGGTAACGTAACTTCAAGGACACTGAAATCCTATTTCAACACAAACGAGAGAGAGAGAGAGAGAGAGAGAGAGAGAGAGAGAGAGAGAGAGAGGTTGGCAGGGGTTGGGATGAGGTGTGTCCCAGAGCACTGGCTGCTCTTACAGAGAAGCTGGGTTTGGTTCTCAGCACCCACATGGCAACTAATAAGCATCTGTAATTCCAGGGGATCCAATACCTTCTTCTGGCCTCCTTGGGTGAGATTGATTTAAGCTCTGGTTCAAAACCCAGCTCGTCTATATTTAACATTCCTGACCCACCCTCACTCCTTCCCGTTTTCCAGTGCTCGCCCTTCCCTGCGTTGAAGATCACACACAGGTCCCTCGGTCTTGTCTTTCCCACTCTCAGTCCGCCCCGCTCCCGCCCCAAGTTATGAGCTTTATTGCTTTCCCGTCTGGCTTCTCAGAAGGTAGGATTTTACAACTGCAAAGGGTCACTGAGACCTAGTTTCGGTGAAGAATTCCTGACGTGCCTTTCTGACTCAGCGGCAGAGCCGATCTGTTCGGATAGGACCAGGACCACCAGGACCATCAAGCAGTGGCTAATCCTGGGTTCCCCCAGTCAACACAGTTGGGATGATGTGGCTGCCGTCTCGGCGTGATAGCGGCAGGTTTACCCCACCGTATGCGTCTCGGAGCCTTAGAGCTCTAGCTGCACCGGAGGCGACACACACCGCGGGCGTTAATCATTAGCCACGCGGCCGCAGCCTCCAGCCCCGGCCCCTGCGCACTGCTAGCAGTTCGCAGGGCCGGGAAGGTTCCCCGGGCCCCCGCAGAGCCTCCGATTGCAGGATCCCAGCCTTTAGCGCCAGTCTCCACCCACTGGGAACATTCCTGGTCCGCCCCTCCCGCTCTGTCCCTCCCGCCGCAGCTCGGGCTCCGCTGGCCGAGACTTCCTGCCAGGCGCTGGGGGAGTCGCGCGTGGACGAGGGGTCCCCGGGGTCCCGCATCGCAGCGGGGGGCGGCAAGGACGGCGGAGCGGCTGGCGGAGGGCGGGAGCAGCCGGCACCCCCGGCCCCTTCCGAGAGCGACTTTCAAACTCGGCGCCCGAGTCGCGCCGCCACCTGGGCAGCTCCGCGCACCGTGCACGTCGGGAGCCGGCGGGACGGCCATCGCTCGGTGAGTGTCCCCCGTGTCACCCCTCTCCCCTTGCTCTGTGTCGAAGTCGCACTGCCTAGAGTCGCGCTGGGGGACCAGTCCAGCTAGCCCTCGGTGGGATGAGGTCCTGGGCTACCGAGGAAGGGCCCCCGGCTGCGCTGGACCCACCCAGCGGATGGTTAGAGCGCGGGAAGGGTGTGAGGGGAGACACTTTTTTGTCTCCACCCCGGAAACCAAGGGAGCGAATACTGGCGGTGGCTTCGGAGACGCTCAGTTTGAAATCCGGGAAGCCCTGGAGGCTGCGCCACCCTCTCCCCTCGCGGGCACTGGCGCCCCGGGGAGCTGGTCCTTGCCTGGGGACTGCGGGCCCTCTGGGGAACGACTGGAGCCTCTGGCCCAGAGAACCCAGAAACACGCAGGCATTCAGCCTGTTCCGGGTTGGTGCCACACGGTGCTAGGTCTTGGGAACCTCAGCTGCCTGTCCAGAGTGAGTGCCAGAAACCGAGTGTGGAAGGAGCTGAAAACCTAGAATCCTTCTCTGGCTGCCCCCAACTGCCTCGTCCTCCCACCCTTTCCACTGGTTTGGTTATTTGCACCCCATTCCAGGTTAGAGCGTCCACTCTAGAGACGTTCAAGATGTTTAGGTAGCCACTTTTTTTTTTCTGGAGCTACCTTTGAAAACAAAGAAAAAACGGAACAAAAAATGTACTGGTTGGAGGGTGGAGAGATGCGGCTTTGCGGGGGAGGCGCTAAAGGTTGGGTAAGAGTTTCATTCTCAAAGTCACCCAATAAACCCTTGGTAGACGTAGGGGCTGGGCTATTCGGGTACTCTGAGGGTCTCCAGAAGCCACAGTATACAGCACCTTACAGGGAACCCTAACCGTGCCTCTGCATGCATTGCAATCACATGGTCCTTGCTCAAGAAATAATTAGCTGGGAGTGTAATGGCAGTCCAGAGAGGGAGAAGAGGCTCTCTACTGTGCCTGGACTTCTGGAAAGTTCCTTTCCAGTCCCACTTTTGCTAGACTGGGAGTGGACTCCAGGGCCACGGAAGCCCAGCGGTCTCCAAAAGAAAATCTAGGGACTAAACATCAGAAGGTGAACTATTCTGTTATTCCTCATTTGTGGTTCTGGGCTCACCGTTGACTGGCTGACTTCATCTCACATTTGGATACCTGGAATTAACATGCCTGCTGCCTCTGCTGTGCCTCCCTTCCTGGACTCCACAGGATTGTGCTGGGAACTGAGAATGAAGCCCCCTTCACCACCTCCCCCACGGTCAAGGCTGGGCTGCTAAGGGAGTGGTCTGTTTTAGAGCTGCTTTGGGGACTTTTCTATTGCCTTTTATTGGAAGGAGAATTGCAAAACCCCTGACTGAGAGTATAGCTGTGGGTTTTTGCCTGAGGTTTAGCCTTGGTCCCTACTGCAACAAAGATTGATAGTGTCTGAGACTGGAAGGCTACTCAGATGAGCCTGCTCCATTTAACAAATAAAGACAACAGAACCCAGGGAGGTGAAATGATTTTAGCCTAAATCTCTGTTGGCCAAATAGAGGCCAGACTTACTTAGTCTAATCCTGGCCTTTTTCAACATGACTTGCCCCTGGCTAGATCCTGACACCCCTTCTTCCCAATTCATTTGTCTTTTCTGACTCAGTTTCCATACAAAGTGCTTGTTTTTCTTTATAGTGGTCATGGTAAGGATCAAAAAAAGCTGACAGTGTGAGAAGTGCTCTATAAACTTAGAAAAGATGTGCAGTGTTGCAAGGCGCCCCTAAGCATTTACTGGATATGTCCCGTGTGTACCACAGGAGATGGTGGACACCAGGAGCCGACAGTGGCAGTTTCTGGCTTGTAATATCTTAGCTCCAGAGTAAACACTGACCTTACCGAACCCACTGCTATCTCAGGGTCACAGTGTTTACACCAGAATGGGCCAAAGGCCATGGACTGAAAGATGACCAGTCTTGGAGGGGGCAGGGGTCTGGCTTCCAGATGGAAAACCTGCCCCATCACTCCCACTCCACTCTCACAACCTTGTACAGGCTCTGGTCTTAAGCTGGGAGGTTGTCACAAGCCATGACTGGCCCTGGCCCTGGAGGGTTAATTGTGAAGATACTCTGTTGTATTGGGGGTGGAGGGGACTATGGCGATAGGAGGTGCCGCCTTTGCAGCTGCACTGAGAGCTGACTTCAGCCATCCCAGGCTGCCCCTCTGGCCCTGGCCATTGCCCTGGCCCACCTCTCTGGCCAGCTGCATGTTCACAGGCCTTTGTTTCAGGGCTATAGCCCGCCCTGCTCATTACCTTCCCTCCCAGCTTTTAGAAGCCCTCAGGCTGGACCTCTGGCAGCTAGACATTACTACGGCCAGCAGAAAGGCACTTCTAGAGTCCCCAGGGGCCCTGGCAAACCTCTTAGGACCTCCAACCCTCTCCTGACCAGACAGATTCCCTCACTGTCTTTTCTCAGCTCTCCCTTCTTCCTACATTCATGTCTCTTAGTTCTATTTTATGTATTAATCATTACACAGTTATTTATTTAGCATATACTGTGTATGAATACTGACCATTGGGGACAAAGTAGTGAAGAAAGTATGGTTTTTAGCAGTCATTGACCTGGTGGAGCTGACTTCTAGTAGGGGAAGCTGACAGGAAACAAGATAGATAATTGAAATAGAGGGCATGTAAGTAATTTGGATGGGGTAGCAAGGAAAGTTTCCCTAATGAAGGGACTCTTGAGCTGACCAGACAGAGAAGATACTTTTTTTTCTTTCTTTCTTTCTTTTTTTTTCGGTCTTATTTTTTCTTTTTGGTCTTTTTGAGATGGGGTCTCCCTGTAGCCCCAGCTGGCCTGGAACTCACTATGTAGACCAGGCTGGCCTCAAACCCACAGAGATCTGTCTACCTCTGCCTCCCAAATGCTGGGATTAAAGGTATGTGCCATCATGCCCTGAGAGATATTTTTCTTGAGTTCTTCAAACCCAGTTCAACATCCCGATGTGGCATTTCGGAGCAGGGTCTGGAGCTGGACAGGCCTGTATTCAAATCTTTGCTTGACAGCGTCCTAGCTTTGCAGCCAATCTTTTGACTTGTAGCTAGACTCCTTTGAGCTTCTGTTTCTCACCTGTAAAGTGGAGTTAGTCATCATGTTCATCACATGTAGCACTATGAGAATGAACAATGAGATAATGTGTCTGCCAGCCATGCTTAGCAAGCCCTGTAGAGTTATGCAATAAATTATTTCTCCGACCAAATTCTGCAGAAGTAGCAGGGTGTATTTCTGCCAATGCTAGGACTCTGGATGAAAAGCTTTTCATTTTACGTGTTGGGTAGGAGCAGGGAATTTGAAGGGAAGGAAAATAGAAAATCTGAGTGAGTCCTTCTACTGGTGAGCCTTTCTATCCTGCCCTAGATTGCTTCTGGTTGAGGATGCAGGACTCCCAGATGTGTGCTGGCCCTTGCCCCTCAGATAGATAGGGTGACTTAGGGCAGGCTTGACCTGCCTTGCTCTGGATTTCCCCCTACTTCTAGCCAGTGGATGAATCACACCTTTGTCCCTGGCCTCTTCACATGGCTTCACAGCTGTGAAGTCTGTCCACGCCTCTTCCGTCTTTGGCTCAGTGTGTAAGTTATGCTGGGGGTGTCAAGAACAAGGGGTCAGGGTAGAAAGGGAAAGGAGTACATGGTGGGTGGTGGCTGTTCCAGGAGAGTCTGCAAAGGTGACAAGAAGGTTCTGATAGAGGCTCTGAGGCACCCTTCAAAGATTTTTGATAAGGGGTCACCAAGAACCAGAATCAGTTAAAATTTTTTTTGTATTATTTATTTGCACATGTTCACACACATGTGTACATGTGTGCATGTCACAGCGTGCGCATGGAGGTTAGAGGACAATTTGTGGGAGCCAGTGTTTTCCTATTCTGTGGGAACTAGGGATCAAACACATGTTGTCAGACTTGGTAGCAAGTGCTTTTACCCACTGAGCCTTCTTGAGGGCCCAGAATTAATTTTTGAGATTAGAGTCTTTCTGTGCTGTCTAGGCTGGCCCCCTTTTCCTGAGCTCAAAAACACCTTCCTGACTCTCAGAATTGCATCTGGCTGGCCTATGGAAATGATAGGCACTGTAAGAGCTCAGGGTCAGGCCTGAGCAGATCCAATCTGTCTCCACCCAACTCATCTGATGAGTCTCTTCCCCTCTCTTCTGGAACCACCAGCCTCCTCTAAGGGGTGTAATCTAAAATGCTGTTGTCAAAGTTTGTGGGCAGCGGTTTCCTGGGGGCCCTGCCCTGGCTCAGGAAGTGAAGGATGGGCTATGGAGGGCCAGGCCCAGGGAAGTGGTCACCAGCCAGACCACTCCCCCATGGCTGCTGCAGGCACGCACTTGCACAGGCAGAGCAGCTAGGCCCTCCTTGTGATGAAGGAACTTTTGGAAACTGTCAGTTGATGTAAACCCAGATATAATCAGGCCTCAGAGGAAGTTGGAAAGGGGGCCCTGCATAGCCCTAACCATGTTTGTGACTTTGGGTGTCCTAAAGTCAGGAGGAAGAACATTGGGCCAACCTGTGATCATCAGGAGGCCAGACTGGAGACACTGGCTGCTTCTTGCATACCAGCTGTCTGGGGACCCAGGCTGCTTTGCTAACCAGATCTGGGTTTTGTTGACTTCTTTTTTTCTTCCCCCTTTGAAATAGGGCCTCACTATGTAGCTCTAGCTGGCCTAGAACTCTTAGGTAAACCATTTTGGTCTCAAGGTTGGAGTGATCTTCCTGCTTCTGCCTCCCCGGTGCTGGGGTTCCAGGTGTGTTACCACACTCAGCCCTCCTGGCTTCTTTTGAATTAGAAGCTCTTTGAGAGAAGGAATGGAGTTCAGTCATCTTCATTCTCATATAGTAAGGGCATGATGGGCTGCTGCTGGGGCTCCATCTGAGAACTTGGGCTTGGTGGTCTCATCTCTTCAGCATTGGGGAGGAAAGCAGGGATGGAGGTTAGACTGGATAGACTGTTGCCAGCTGGGAATGAATGCAAACTAAATGGGACCAGAACTTTGACAGCTCTGTTGGCTGAGTTTGGGAGAGGATGCTTAAATTTAAGCTCAAGGACGGGGGAGGGCTCATTTCATGCTGAGCAGACTCAGGAGCTGAACATAGAAATGGAATAGGATTCTAGAAGGTGCATGCAGCTTTTTGACAAACACAGTGAGGACCCTGGGGATTTTTCTGAGTATTGCTTGAGTTAAGATTGGAGACAGGGATGTAAGAAGAATGAGATCTGTGTTTATTTTCCTTAAATCACATTTGGGGTGTGTGTGTGTTCAGAGGACAGCTTGTGGGAGTTATTTCTCCCCTTCCACCATGTGGATCCCAGGGATTGAACTTAGGTCATCAGACTTGGTGATAGGTGTCTTTACCCACTGTGCCATCTTACTGGCCTGAGATCTGTTTTTGTTTTACTATGGTGACAAAACCCCAAGAGGTTATCCTGTGCTACCTTTACAGGTACTGGGACTTCTTAAGAACTCTCTCTCTCTCTCTCTAGACAGACTCTCATGTATCCCAGGCTAACCTGGAATGCCAGATGTAGCTGATGACCTTGAGCTTCAGCCTCCTTCTACCTACAATTATAGGCGTGTATAACCATAACTGTTCTATGGAGTGCTGGGGATTGAATCCTAGGCTTCATTCATGCTAGGCACCCTGCCAACTCAGTTACAACTCCATCTTCTTTCAACTATTTAAAAAAATTTTTTAAATGTATTTTTGTATATATGAGTGTTTTGCCTACATGTATGTAAGTGTACTTTGTGCATGTAATACCCTTAAAGGCCAGAAGAGGGTATCAGGTCCCTGGTTTGCTATCATGTGGGTGCTGGGATTTGGACCTGGGTCCTCTACCAGAGCAACCAGTGCTCTTAATTGCAGAGCCATCTCTCCAGCCCCCTTTCCCCCCACACTTTTTTTTTTTTTTGAGACAAGATGTTGCAATATAGCCAAGCTGGCCTGGAAACTGTCTGTGTATTCTAGGCTTTGAACTCAGCCTCTCCCAAACACTGGGATTATAGGTATGCACCACAAACTTCTTTTAAAGCTTATAACCTTTACTCCTAAAGCTGTGAAGACTTTGTGTTTGTGTGTGTGCACGTGTGTGTAAACCAGAGACTTTTTTTTTTTTTGGTCTTATTGAGACAGGGTCTACCTGTAGCCCCAGCTGGCCTGGAACTCACTATGTAGACCAGGCTGGCCTCTGCCTCCCGAGTGCTGGGATTAATGGCATGTGCCACCAGGTCTGGCCAGAGACTTTAAAAAAAAAATGTTTATTATTTTAGTTTTATGTGTTTGAGTGTATTGCCTACATGTATGTAAGTGTATCCATGTCATGCAGTGCCCATGAAGGTTAGAAGAGGGCATCAAATCCCCTGGAACTGGAGATACGGATGGTTTGATGGCCACCATGTGGGTGCTAGGAATCAAACTTGGGTCCTCTGCAAGAGCAGTCAGTGCTCTTAACTGTTGAACCATCTCTCCGGTCCCAAACCAGAGACTCTTGAGCAACAGATGACAAATATTTATTGAAGGGAAAGGGAACTAGTACTTTGGCAGTCTCTGTCTCTTCAGATCATTGCTACATTCCCAGTGCCTGTTGTACAATAAATTCTTGTCAAATAAGCAACATGCTACTGTGTGATAAACTTAGGAACTGAAGAAATTTTCATGCTCTTTACAAATGTTCATTTTTGTTTGTGTTTCTTTGAGATAGGGTCTTACTCTGTATTCCAGGCTGACCTTGAATTCACAATCTTCCTACCTTAGCTTCCATCTCCTGGAATTACAGATGTGAGCTGCCGTGCCTGGTTTACAAATGATCTATTGTGTGAAAGTGATTGGGGTATAAGATTCTAAGTTAATCCCCCCCATGACAGTGTGGCAGGTAGCCTTGTATTCTTGCATCCTGCAAAGTGTAAGGGAACTAGGAGTCACTGGGACCCATCTTCCTAGGCCTGCAGTAGAGGTCACCACCATGCAAATTGGGCCAGAACAGGGCAGCAGGGTTTGTTTATAGCTTTGAATATATATCCCATAATATTCCATGACAGCACTCTACTCCCAGCTGCTCAGCAGCCACCCGGACAGTCTATATCTGCATCAATCAGGGGTTGAGATGCCTATGAAATTCACACCAGCCTCCTCAGACCATTTAACATCTACCCATAACCTGTGTCATCTTATTTCTGAGTCCACTGCAGATACACAGCAGCAAGTGATGGAGGGTAAAGAAGCCAGACTGGAAAGGGAAAAGGACCACAGGGCAATGTGTTGGCATTGAGAGTTGGCTAAGACCGAAGCACCCCCGGAAAGCCAGTCCTAGTGGAAGAACCTTGGGGCATTTGTTTGCTGGGAATGCTTGGTACACCTTTCACCTCTGGAACCAGCAGTGCAGTGTGATAATGGATGCTTTGCTGGAAACTGTGACCTTGTCATCAAGAGAAGGCTAAATTACGCTCCCTTGACTTGGTTTGGAGAGGAAAAGAAGTGTAAAACATATTTTTAAAAAGATTTCCAGTCAGGGACTAGAGAGATGTCTCAGTAATTAAGAGTAGTGGCTGCTCTTGCACAGGCACCCACACATAACTTCTCTCCAGCCCCATCCATAACTCCAGTTCCAGGGGATTTGAGGCTCCTTCTGACCTCTGTGGGGATTGCATGCATGCACATGGTGCACTTAACATGCAGGCAAAATACTTGTACACATAAAATAAAAATTAAAAAATAAAAATTTAAAATTCCTAAGTCAGATTGACTGAAATTTTAAGCGATGTTGATAATTATGTCACAATCCCACAAATCCCCTCAAGGATTTATGAGGCAACCTAGGCCTCACAAGTTCAGGTAACTTGCCTTAGGAGCACTATGCTAAACTTGGCAAGGATGAGGTTTGAACTTTTGTGTATCTTTTCTCCCCTAGTCTCCCCCTTTTTGGTGGTACTGGGGATGGAACCAGGGACCTTGTGCTATAACAGCTCTCCATTTCAGCTACACCCCCACCTCAAGATTTCAACTTCCTAATGGCTCCAGACTATGTGCTCTTAGCTCTATTCCTGAGCGTTTGGGTCGTGAGCTGAACTGCACCTTCTCTCTAGCCCTCCCAGAGTTTTTTTAAAATGTAGCACTGTCTTGAAAGTGTGGTGTTTTGGGGGCTGGAGAGATGGCTCAGTGGTTAAGAATACTAGCTGTTCTTGCAGAAGACCCGGGTTTGAATCCCAGCACCCACATGGCAGCTAACAGCTGTCCTTAACTCCAGTTCTAGGGGATCTGACAGCCTCTTCTGTCCTCTGCGGGTGTTGCTTGACACGGGTGTACTTGCCTACATGTAAGCAATACACGCATACACGTTAAAAAAATAAAAATAATAAAATATTTTTAAAAGATAAAAATAAAAGTAAAAAAAGAAAGTGTGGTGTTTTGGACAGCTCTGTCCTCTCGGAGCTCAGAGAGTATTGTTCTGTCCCCTCAGGGCTCAGCTTGCCTGTGTTTGGGTTACAATAGAGCTGGGCTGGGTCCAATCCTAATTCAGTTCTACCCAAACAGATTGCCAGTTATTCCAGAGGGTGCTTGCCTCAAGTCAAAATGAGAGTGCTTTCCATGCATCTTAACCATCTAACAGCACTTTCTGTGGCTAGAAAATGACAGGGAGGAGCTGCAATCTCAATAACCCCTTCAGGAGTTTGCTCCTTTCTTTGGTCCTGGGCCCTGCTGAAGATGCTGAGCTGTGTCGGCTTGGTGCTGTTTGTTCCTGCTTCCTGGGCCCTGTTCTCAACACCCAGACCAGTGAATGCTGTTTTCATACTTATTCCTCTCATTTGTTATAAAAATAACATGTTATTCATGTATCAGAAATGTTGTTTTCTTCCTTTATTCCTTTAACTCTCTTCCAAGAAGTAACACCTCCTGAATATAGTGTTTATCATTGTGATCAAATTTTTCACACATTCTACTGTTATTTGTAAGTAATTTCCAGTATTTTATTTATTTTTTATTTTATGTGTATGAATGTATTGCCTGCTTGTAGGTAGGTGCATCCATGTCATGCAATGTCCACAGAGGTCAGAAGAGGACGTTGGATCACCTGGAACTGGAGTTATGGATGGTTGTTAGCTGCCATGTGGATACTGGGAATCGAACCTGGTTCCTCTGCAAGAGCAGCCAGTGCCCTTAACTGCTCTCCAGTCCCATAATTTACAGTAGTTTTTCATATACCTAGAGAATTTTTTTATCAGAAACTTTGCAGGCATCGGCAGGCAGATCTCTGTGATTCTGAGGTCAGCCTACTCTGGAACACAGCAAGTTCCAGCCCAGCCAGAGCTACATAGTGAGACTTTGTCTAAAAAACTGAAAACAAAACAAAAAAACAAAAAAAAACCCAACAACCCAGAATATGTAATATTTTTCACCTGCAATGTATCCGATTGCTGGTTTTCAACCTCCACCAGCACAGGAAGGCCTCCTGAAGAGCTTTAATGAACGTACTGATGCTAAGCCTAACTCTGGATCCCATGAACAGAATTAAAATATCTTGGAATGGGCCCCGGTCATGGTCACAAAACACTCTTAAGAACCTTGTATGTGGCCGGGTGTGGTGGTGCATGCCTTTAATCCCAGCACTTGGGAGGCAGAGGCAGGAGGATCTTTGTGAGTGCAAGGCCAGCCTGGTCTAAATAGTGAGTCCAGGACAGCTGGGGCTACAGGGAGACCCTGTCTCAAAAAGACAAAAAAAAAAAAAAAAGAACCTTGTATGTGTAGCATGTTGACTATATAAGATGTAACTGATTTTTATTTATTATTTTATTAAAAATTTTAAAAATTATCTTTACGTGTATGAGTGTATTACCTGCAAGTAAGTGCACCCATGTCATGCAGTGCCCATGCAGGTCGGGAGAGGGGCTCGGATCCCCTGGAACTGGAGTTACAGATGGTTGTCAGTTGCCATGTGGGTGCTGGAAATCGAACCCAGGTCCACTACAAGAGCAGCCAGTGCTCTTAACCACAAAGCCATCTCTCCAGCCTCTTATTTATTTATTTTTGAGTTAGGGTCTCACCATGTAGCCCTGGCTGGCCTGGAACTTGCCTCTGCCACCTGAGTGCCACCACAACACCCAGTTTTTTTTTCTAACTTATTTTTTTCCAGAACAGTAGTCAGTTTTACCCCATTGGTTATTGACTGGCTTATGCTTTTCCTACTGATTTGTCTTTAATATTTTTCTTTTATTCTTTATAGTTTTATTGTGATATATTTCATATATATTAAAATTCACCCATGTACAGTGTATTTACTGGTTTTTGTTATAATCATAGAGTTGTGCAACTGTTATCTAATTTTATAACATTTTATTACCCCCAAGAGAATGCCTCTTACCCGATAGCAGTCATTTCCGGTTTTCACCACCTCCCAGCCCTAGGCAACCCTGATGTATTTCCTGTTTCTCTAGAATAGCGTATTCTAGACATTTCATGTAACTGGAATCAAGTGCTATGTGTCCTTACAGCAGGCTTCTTTCACTTGGCCCAGTGTTTTCAGTCTACCAGTGCTTTGTAGCATGTACCATGTTATAGAAAGTAATTCATTTTTTATTTATTATTTTTATTTTATGTGTATGTGTGTATTGCCTGCATGTAGGTAAGTGCACCCGTGTCCTGCAATGCCTGTGGAAGACAGAAGAGGCTGTCGGATCCCCTGGAACTGGAGTTACAGACAGTTGTTTGCTGCCATGTGGGTCCTGGGATTCAAACCTGGGTCTTCTGCAAGAACAGCCAGTGTTCTTAACTGCTGAGCCATCTCTCCAGCCCCAGCAATTCATTTTTTATTGGAGTAATGTCCCATTGTACGGGTATACTACATTTGGCTAATGTGTTCATGAGCTGATGGACATTTTGGTTTCAACTTTTTAGTTACTGTGATTAAAGCTATAGGATGGGAAAGTACTTAGATACACAAAGCTCTGGGTTTGATCTCCAGCATTGCCCATAAACAGACAAATAAATAGAAATGAATAATGCTGCTGTGAGCATTAGATTATATAATTTCAAAAACAGGTTGGTGTAGAAATAGGTAAATTGCTGGGTCCTATGGTAACTCTGAGTTTCTTTTTTTTTTCATTTTGTGTGTATGTATGATGTGCAGTGTGTGCATGTATGTACCTGTGAGTATGTGTGAGTGTGGGTGGACATGTTCCACAGCGTGGGTATGGAGATCAGGGAACAGCCTTGGGTGTTAGTCCTTACCTTCTACCTTGTTTGAGACAGAATCTCTTGTTCGCTGCTGTGTATGCCAAGCTCGCTGGCCTCCGAGTTTCTGGGGATTCTCCTGTCTCTGCCTCCCATCCTGCTGTAGTAGCAGAACTCAGGTCTTCATGCCTGTGTCACATGCACTCTGCCCACTGAACTGTCTCCCAAGCCCTACATGTACTTTTTTGAGGAACTGTTGAATTGTTCAAAGCAGGCTGCACTACCCATAATTCCCCCAACAGTGCTGGTTAGCTTTCCATTCCTGTGATAAATACCCAGGAGAAACAGTTTCAAAGAAGTAAAGATTTACTTTGGCTCAGTCCATGGTTGACTGGCTTCATCGCTTTGGGTCTGTGCCGAGGCAGGGTGTTACGGTGTAAGGGTGAGGTAGAGCAGAGTTGCTCACCTGAAGATGGCTGAAAATCCAGTGCTCTCAACTGCTGAACCATCTCTCCAGTCCCACATTCTTTCATTCTTTTTTTTTTTTTTATTTCTTTTTAGGGGCTGGAGAGATGGCTTAGTGGTTAAGAACACTGGCTGTTCTTGCAGAAGAGCCGGGTTCGAATCCCAGCACCCACATGGCAGCTAACAACTGTCCGTAACCCCAGTTCCAGGGGATCTGACAGCCTCTTCTGTCCTCGGGCATTGCACAATACGGGTGCACTACCTACATGCAGGCAATACACACATACATATAAAAATAATAAATAAAATATTTAAAATTTTTATTTTATGTGTATGAATGTTTTGCCTGCATGTATGTGTTTGTACTACGTGTATGCAATGCCCACAGAGGCCAGAAGAGGGTGTCAGATCACTTGGAACTGGATGGCTGTTAGCTGCCATGTGGGTGCTGGGAACCAAACCTGGGTCCTCTGCAGGAGTAGCCGGTGCTCTTAACCACTGAGCCCTCTCTCCAGTCCCACAACTTTTGTGCATGGTATGAGGTGGTGTGTTCAAATTCATCTTTTTTCATGTGAGTATATCCAGCTGTCCTACTAATACTTGTGGAAAAGTTTGTTCTTTTCTTACCGAGTTCCCTTGGCCCTCTTGTTGGAAGTCAGTTGACTCTGAGGTTTTATTTCTGCACTCTTAGTTCTGTTCTTTTGGTTCTGTTTGTTCTTAATGTTAGCACAGTACAGTCTTGGTAACAGTACTTTGTGGTAGGTTTTGAAATGGGGGAGTGTGAGTCCTCCATTTCAAGATTGTTTTGGCTAATCTTTATCTCTTGCTTTTATTTATGATTAGTTTGTTTCTGCAAAAAGCCAGCTGGGATTTTGATAGAGAGGGTGCTAAATCTGTAGATTACTTTGTCAAGAATTGTCATAAGAAAAATAATTGCTGGGTTGGAGAGATGGCTCAGTGATTGTAGAGCACTGGCTGCTCTTGCAAGGACCTAGGTTTGATTCCCAGCACCCATATGGTGACTAACAACCATCTGTAACTCCATTTCCAGGGGAGCTGACACCCTCTTCTGACCTCCAAGGGTGCTGCATGACACGGTGCACTTACATACATGTAGTCAATACACTCATACACATAAAATAAATATAATAATAAAATAATTGCCATCTTTAATAATGTTAAGTATTCGATATGGATAAAATATGAATGACTTTGTTCATTTAATGACCTTTTAATTTCTTTCAGCAGTGTATTACGGTTCCTACCAGTATATAGTCCTGCACTTTTTAATTCCTTTTTTTTTTTTTAACATTTATTTATTTTTGCATGTGGTGGGGGATTGAGTGTGCTTGTGCCATGGCATATGTATGGAGGTCAGAAGACAATTTGCAGTTTTACCTCTTCTACCATGTGGGTTCCAGGGATTGAACTCAGATTGTCAGGCTTGGTGGCAAGCACCTTTACTCACCGAGCCATCTCACTGGCCCTTACATTTCTTTTGTTAAATACATTACTAGGTTTTTGTGTGTGTGTATGCTATTAATTATAAATAGGCTATTTTCTTTTTTTTGAGACAGGGTCTTACTATACAGGCCAGCTAGCCTGGAACTTGCTATGTAGATTAGGCTGGTCTCAAACAGAGATTCTCCTGCCTCTGCCTCCCAAGTGCTGGGATTAAAAGCATGCACCACCATGCCCAGCTTAATGTGAACATTTTAAAAATTAGAATGTGCCTTTGGTGTGAGTACTAAATGTCTAACTTTACTTCTGGTAAATTCATATATATGAATTTTAAACCTGAATCTTTGAAACCTGTATCCCCTCCATTCTTCTTGTGGAACTCTGTAGACCTCTGAGTCTCTTAATGTTATTTCTTTTTTCTTTTTCTTTTTTTTTTTTTCTGCCTTACATGTTTGACTTGGATTTAGGATGATTTCTTTTGTTTTTTTTTCTTTTCTTTTTTCTTTTTTGTTTTTTTTTAATTTTTATTTTGGTCTTTTTGAGACAGGATCTCCCTGTAGCCCCAGCTGGCCTGGAACTCACTATGTAGACCACGCTGGCCTTGAACTCACAGAGATCCACCTGCCTCTGCCTCTGCCTCTTGGAGTGCTGGGATTAAAAGCATGTGCCAACACGCCTCGGTGTTTTTTTGTTTTTTGTTTTTTAATCTTTTTTAATCTTTCATTTAATTAATTATGTCCTTAGCTGTGTTTTTGCCTTCAGCTGTCATCTGTTGGTCTCACTGGTGGTTTCTAGAAGCATCTACAGGTGAGTTATGAATTTCCAGGTACTATTTTGGCCTCATTCTGCAGTTGCCCCACTGTGTGTGAATTTGTTTCCAGCAAAGTGTTAATTTGTAAAAGGAGCACCAGTGCCTGAGGGCATTCCCCTGAGGGAACCTGAGGGAAGACCTCTAGAATTCCTCTCTGGCTCCTTCTCCTGTGCCCTTTGGGGGTGATTTTGCTCTTGTGAATTGCATAGGGACTCTGGATTCCAGCAAACCCTGGCTTCCCAGTTCCCCAGCTACATGGCCTTGGGTGGGGGAGCGGTGTGAGATCACATAGCAAATGTGTCCGAACAGGGTCTGGTATATCCTCCTAAAACATTAGCTGAGATTTAGTCTGGCATCTGGGGAACAACTTTTACCTCAATTTTCCTGATCTGTAAAGCGGTGGGGGAGGGGGGAAGGTAATAGTTGATGTCCACCTATCTCACTGTCTGCCAAGCTGTTGTGAGAGCAGAAGAGTTAACATCCTCAGGCTTCGAGGGCTTGGATGGGGGAGGTGCCCATAAATGGAGTATTGTTATACTGGTGAATGATCTGTCTTTGTTGGAGTCTTCAGTATTTGACTTCCTGCACTTAGTATCCCATGTGCTTAATCTCTGGAGATATTTGCAGTCCTCGGCTGCATGGCACTCACCTCCTGGGCCTGTGGCCTGGGTCTTCACCCACTGGGAACCTGCTGAGAGTTGTGGGAAGCTGCGTTTCCATGGTGGGCCCCCCAGCAATCAGGAATGAGAGCAATGCAGAAGTGTGACCCACACGCGGAACTGGTTCTGAATAGGACATTTATTGAAGAAGTTTTGCAGGAGGCAGCGGGCACTTTAATTCCCGAGGCTGTTGGTGGCAGTTCCCTGCTTGCCTATTAACTGCTCAGCTGCCGGTTTTCTGGAGAGAATGCAGCTCCCCAGCCCCTGGCCACCTTTCCAGTGGGTGCTCCTCTCTGTGCTGGGATGGGAGCCCTTTTGAGGAAAGCGGTAGGTACCCACTGGAGCCAGGCCAGGGGGTGTGAGTGGGGGGCAACTGGGACTCTGTGAACTCTGGGCTTCTAAGCCTTGCCTGGCAACCCCTGGGCACCTGGGCAGCCACAGGTTTTGGGCACAAGGCAAGGTCTCCCTTAGGGGTTCACAGAGGGCCATACAGGTGTAAGAGAGCAACTTCTTTTTACCCCTTGCTTTGGCTGCATCCAATTGGTTTGGCCATGTGGCTGGGAAACAGGCAGGCAATCCTATGTTCTTTTGGAGGTGACTGCAGTGCTTTGCTTGGGGATTTCAGAGGGTTTTCTTTTGATCATTCACAGTTGGGTGGTTAGAGAAGGTCCTGGAGGGTCCTACCACACCAATACACACTGGGGAAAGGAGAGTTAATCTCTCACTTCTTCTTGAAACTTCCTTTTCCTAGAATCCGCAGGGGAGGGTGAAATCAAGTGGCATCATTGGAAGAGGAGGTGAAAAGAGGGTCCTGGCCACAGTAATGGGTGGTAGACCTGGGCAGGGCCAATAGCCTACCATTTCTGTAGCTCTGGGCAGCAGGTGCAGGGAGCCATGAGCAGATCCTTACTCTGACTTCAGTATGTTTTCCACCCCTGAATCAAGGCCTCCCCTTTCATAGAGTAGATTCTGTAGCTGGGGCTGTGCCTCTTCACATGTGTGTCCTGTGTAGATTCTGGAGTTTGCCAAAAGCTATCTCACCTGTCCAAATTCTGGTCTTTGTGTGTTCTTAACTGGGAGAGAAAGCACCTCTCCCCCTCTGGGAACTGGTTGGATGAGTTTCTTAGGCCTCCTGGCTGAGGCCTCTCAGGCAAGATGTGAAGGACTGGGGGATGGGAGCAGGTGCTGTGGGTAGAGGGGCTCTTCTGGCCTCTACCACACTGCACGGTAGGGAAGTGTGTGATGCCCTAGGTCTAAAGAGCAGACTGCTTTTGAGGATTTACATTTGTCTGTGAGTCAGTCTGTAATGTCTACCTTGGAAAATTCAGTCCCCTAACTTATTTGGGCTGGCCCCAGAGGCCCCTGGTGAAAGCTCAGGCCCAGGAAGTTGGGTGGGTTATGAAGAAGAGGAGGAATGAGGAAGGCAGGGTGGTTTCACCAACTGAAGCAGTCCAGGAGGGAGCTGCTTATGTGTATATTTTTTTTCCGCATCTGGGGCTCATACTTAGACTTGGGAAGGGAGCCAAGATTGGGGGAGACACCCTGCTGGGAGCCTCATCCCCAGTTCTGACAAGTGTGGGAAAGGAAAGTAAGAGTTGGAAAGGAAAAAAACCCTTCCCCCAGCCCAGATGAGAGCTATGGGCTGAGAGTTGGAATCTCCATTTTCTTCCCTCCCTCCCTCCCTCCCTCCCTTCTTACTCTTCCTTTGAGGCAGGGCCTCAATAGCCTAGACCGACTGGTCCTCTGTGTAGATGAGGATGACCTGAACTTCTGAAGAAAATCCTGCCTCCACCTCTGGTTTGATGTGGTGTGAGGGATGAAACCCAAGGCTTCCTGTATGCCTGACAAGCATTCTACCAACTTAGCTACATACCCTGTCTTTCTTGCTTTTTTGAGGCTCCTAATTTATGCATCATTCCATGTCACCTTTACTTGGGGCCACATGTCTTCCTTTTGCATGTGAGTTGCAGTAGGTCTCAGTCCTTTCTAGCTAGTGATTCCTTGGACTCTCTCTCCTAGAAATCCTCCATGGAAAGTCAGCAGGTCTTGAGCCTAACCTCTACCTTCTTCTCAACACCACTTGGCTCCTTGGACACCGATAGCCACAGCCTGTACCTTTTTAGGGCACATCCTTATGCTTCATCTTATGGCGCCTGTACCTACCTTGGATTTGCCCTTTCCCACAAAGCCCTTCAGTGCCCTCCTGGCACCCTCCACCTTCCCTGCTGCTCAGCCTCTTGCTGCCAGATGCAAAGGATCTAGGTAGGGCCTTTTAAGTCTAGCTTTCCTGATGCCCTTGTGATCTCTTCCTCACCTGGCTTACTCACTGTGACTCAGTCAAAACATCACCTCCTCCTGCAAAGCTTGCTGGTCCCTAGGTGCACTTGCACTGTGTTAGCATCACTTGTTTATTCATACTTCTGTGGTGCTAGCACTCAAGGCATTGTTCTGTAGATAATCGGTCAAATTCCTCAAAGACAGAGGCAGTGTGTCATTCATTTTAGTGTCCCCAGGGCCTAACATCATTCTCCGAAGTCTTAAATTCCTAAACTGGAGACAGTCTACAACCCTCATGGCTCATGATACCCCTCTCTGAATTTCTGTTTTGTTTTGTCTCTATAATACTGAAGCTCAGACCCAGGGCCTGGAGCGTGATAGGCAAGTACTCCATCACTGAGCCATCCCCCAGCCCAGGCTGCCATTCTACCCCCTTTGTTACCGATGCACTTGTTTCTCCTAATGGAATGAGCTCTGTGAGTGGGATCCCTGTGTGTGATTCATTGTTGTGTCTCCCAGAAGACTACCACAGTATCTTTGTGTAAAGGAGGTGCTAAATAAATAGTTGTTCAGTTAATGAATTCTGAAGATCACATCTTTGGATGGACAACTACTGTTATCCCCAAATGAGAGGGTAGGCATTGAGGTGTATCCAGTGTATTAGGAGCAGACCTGGGGCTCCTTCTGAGGAGTACAGGCTGAAGTCCTGGGCTCTTTTGTACACATTTTCCCTTTTTGACATTCCCTGTGACTTAGGAAATATGTGAACACTAGGTCCCTTCCCAGTTTCTTGCTGTTCTCTTATGCCCTGGCTTTTCCAGAGATCCATCTGAAGCTGGACCTGGAACCCAAGGACCAGTGCAAGGGATGCTTTTTGTTGGTCATTTACTGTACTTTTGCCCCATGATGCCTGACTGTTTCTGCTCAGTCTTGTGGTTCTCCATAGCTCTGGTCCCTCCAGCTCCTAGGTTCCTAGCAGTACAAGCCACCATTTCACCCTGTGGAATGCTGAGGGATGTGTGCTGCCTGTGATAGCAGCAGGGCTCTGACTCCCTGATAGTTCATTTGCTGGTGTGGATGTCAGCTGAACTGCTCTTGTAAGATCATGGTCTGAATTGTGTTGGGACCCTAGAGGATGGATAAACACTGGGTTGGTGAGAAGGGTTGGGACAAGCTGGTTTAACAAGTTTAAACTTTTTAAAAAATTTATTTTATGCACACACACACGTGTGCGTGTGTGTGTGTGTGTGTGTGTGTGTGTGTAGTATATATCTGGACATGCATATCTCCAGCATGTGTATAGAGGTCAGAGAGCAACTTGAGGGAGTTGGTTCTCTCTTTCTACCACATGGGTTTCAGGGATCGAACTCAGATCATCAGGCTTGGCAGCAGCACCTTAACCTGCTGAGCCATCCCACCATCTCTGTACCTTTATTAATTTTTGGTATGGGTGAAAAAAACATTAAGTTTAAGTCAGAAAAATCTTTTGTCCTGGTGCTTATGGAACAAATGAGAGATTTACCCGCCATTGCCGTTAGCATAGGCACCCCCCTTTTCAGTGGGCTTACTGTGTGTGGGATGTGTAGGTTACTTGCATCATCCCAGTCTTGGAGATAGTCGGTGAGGCTGACCATTTTGCTGATGTTGAACTTGAAGCTTAGTGGGTTTGTGACTTGCCCAAGGAAGGCTACTACAGCTGGGAAAAGCAGAGGTCCTAGAATTCAAACCAGGTCTGCCTGCTCCCAAAGCCTATGGTGTGAATTTAGTGCATTTTAACCTCTGTTGCATGCCTGCATTTTCTCTGCTGAAAACTCAGCGGGACCTACTAGATCCCCAATTTTGAGATTCTCCAATGCCTTTGAACCGCTTGTAATAATAAACACTATGACTCTGAAGGTGTGGCTTCCTTTCTCCTTTTTGCAGCTCTCCATCCACCTGTAGGCCTGAAAACAAGCAGCTCTCCAAATGGGGATAAGGCCAGTAACATGGGTAATTTGTAGGATCTGGGCTTAGGGCTCTGACCTTGAAGATTACTAATAAATAGCAGTGTGTGTGTGTGTGTGTGTGTGTGTGTAAGTGTAAGTGTAATGCTGGGGGTTGAACCCAGGGCCTCAGACATGTTAGGTTAGCACCCTACCACTGAGCTATATCCCCATCTCCCTCTCACCCCTTTAAACCTAGAGATGAAAGAGTGAAAGAGGTGGTGGCCTCTGGGAACTTTAGTAGGTTTGTAATTTCCACTAGAACCATCTTCTAGGACTTCAACTGCTTTGTTTTCTGGGTACCTGTATCTTTCTCTGCATGCTGACTTGTCCCAGCTATGAGCAAAAGCAATTTATAACTAACAATAATTGCTCTCATGTTTATGTGAAACTTCTTGGTAGACTGCTTTTCTTGGGATATTTATAGAGAGACCTTATCATTATCATTATAGTCCCATGTCTAGACTTGGCTACTTTCCCCTTTCCTCCAGTCTTTTGTGACTGATCACTTAGTATATGGCATGGCAGGGCACCTTATTTGGAGTCAAATATGATGGGACTGCTGGGGTGAAATGATCAGTCACTGATCCTGGTTGCTTCTTGGCTCACTGGAAACTTGCCAGCGGTGACTAATGTGAATACTCAGTAGTCTAGGAGGAACTAGCTTTGGTCTTGACCTCAGCCACTGTTTACCTTTCTCCTGACTATGGGAGTGGTGAGAGGTACTCCAGGCATGATCCTGCAGTTCTTCCAATGAGCATTTATTGAGCGCCTACTGGTGTCTTGCCCTGTGTGCTATGATGTGCTAGCCGCTAGATTTTACAGACTCAGTCCAGAAGAAACTTGCACATATGAACCTCATGGACCAATGTGTTAAGTGATACTGAATATCATTAGAGTGGAAAGTTCAGTTTCCTACTGCTGCCGTAACAGGCACACACAGTTTTAAAGTTAGAGAGGTCAGAGTTTACACTGGGTCCATGGGGCTTTGTTCCTTCCAGGGTTTCCAGAGCAGAATGTGTTTCCCTTCTCTTTACAGCATCCAGAGCCTGCCCCATCCCTTTGGCTTGTGACCTCCTTCCTCTATCAGCACCACACCATCTTCCAGCCTCATTCTGTGTTTCTCAGTCTTTGTTGTCCCATAGACTTCTGTCTGACTGGCTTCTGCTGGGTTCCTTATATGATTATATTGGGCTCACCCAGATAATCCAAGATGATTTCTCCTCCCCTCCCCAAAATCCTTTATTTGATCACATTGTGAAGTTCTGTTTGCCCGACAAGGTGTTGTAGGTTACAAAAATTGTGATGTAGAATCTTTGGTGGGGACATTATTTGGCCAGCAATAGAGTGTACATTGGGAGGGATTGGAAGTGGTTGAGGAGATTCTGAGGATTTGGTTCATGTAGAGGGAGAGGGTTTTGGAGGAGGGAGCAGTAGGAAGCAGAGCTCCTCCCTCTGAAGTGAGGTGCCAGGGGCTTTCCTTCCTCTCCAAGGCCAAGTCGAAGGAGTTTTCTGGACCTCAGTCAGTGGGCCCAGACTTCCTCTGGAATTCGGGTGGGAGGGCTCCACTGATGGCAACCACAGACAGTCCCGTTCCTTCTTGGCAGCTGTGGTCCTTCTCCCTTGGGCCCAGCCAAGGGCCCTGCTGCTCTTAGGTGGTGGGAAAATGAATCTGAGCCAGCTGGGCTGGGTTTGGGTGGCCCTGAAACCCCAGTCACACTGTTCACACAGCCTCCCCAGGACACACTGCTCACAATGAACAGAATCACTCCCCAGGGAGCCTTCTCGGGGGCCCCGGAATCTTCAGGAGGCATGGAGCAGGCTGGTGAGCAATGTGTTGGGGGAAAGGAGCAAAAAGCCAGACTTCCTAGAAGTTCTCCTTCCCCCTGAGCATATCCAAGGTGCCTGTGTGGGTGGGGTGGGGAAGAGTTTTGTGAATAGACAGACAAGCAAAAGCTGGCCTCCTGGGGACAGTGAGGGGGTGGCCAGAGTGGTGTGGAGTGTGTGTGCCCAGCTGCAGCGGGAGCACAGCCCAATGTTTCCTGAGGCTCTTGCTTGACAAGGAGGAAGTTCATGTGGCTGTTCTCTGTTCCTTCTGGCATTCTCTGGGGAATTTCTGCAAGTAGAGTTGGGATTGCTCTGAGGATGGTCAAAGGTTCTTTGGCTGCCCTGGTTTTGAGAATATTGGGATGAGAGGCACAAGAAGGTGAATAGAGAGGTTACACTGTTGCCATCCTCAGGGACAGGCTGTCTTAGTCACAGGGGCTGGATGACCCACTGTGGGCTACCGACTTTGGATCAGTTAATGGGAGGGGAAACCCCTCACTAATCTTTTACCTGCCTCTGAATAGGTGTGGTGTTGTGGGGCTCTTGGGTGTGGGGTGAAGGGTAGTAGGTGAAAGGATGACGTCAGCCTCTTGGAATTAGAATGCTTTCAGGGAGTCTCCATCCTCCCACCTGCCAGAGAAAGGTTCACCCCAAGTGTTCTTGCCCCAAGCTTCTCCTACTTTCTCTGCTCACTAGCCTGAGAGGGACAGCCAGAGGGAGCAGAACTGATTCCTGGGAGCTCCTCAGGACCAGTGACAAGAGTTCCAGAAGGTTCCAGGTGGGTCCTTCTGTGAGGGGATCCTTTCTGAGGGGAAAAGTGGGGTCTTAATTACCTCAGCAACATGAGGTCTGAGGACAGAACATGATGTCTGGGACTCTGAGGGTATCTTTTTTTTCCCCTCTGTTGGGTCAGATTGAGGGCACAGTGCTGAGGCAGCTGGGAGGGGAAGGATGTGGGACTTGGCTCCTGTCCATGGCTGGGGATCCAAAAGGGCCTGCTACAGCCTGCCTCCTTGCTGGGGAGACTCAGGAAAGGTCCTTGGGAGGTGGGGCCATGTGCTGTGGACAGGTGGGCGGAAGAAGGAAGTGGATTACATTTAAATTTAGAGAAAGAAGAGAAGGAAGAAAGGGAGGGAGGAAGGAAAGAAGGAGGGAAGGGGAAAGAAGAATGGGAGGGAGGGAGGGAGGGAGGAACAAAGGAATGAAGGAACGAAGGGGTGGTAAATTTCTTCTCCTGCTCTTGGATTCTCTGGGGTAATTTCTCAAAAAGGACTTCACAGTATAGGACTTAAGATTCAGCTTTCTAGAAGGCTGATCTGTGGATTGATAACTGACTGGATTGACTCATGTTCAACGACGGAAGTGATCTCTACAGGGGATCCTTAGGGTACCTGGAGACCCGGGTGTGATAGGACCCAGGAAGAGTGAGAGGTCAGAAGCCACATGGTAACAGGTTCAGAAGTAGCCTTTGCAGTATTTGGATTGTCATGTTGTTGGCCAAGTCTTTTCAAGTGTTCTCTGTCCCTATAGCTTGTGCTGAGTCAGAGCTATGGGTAATCCTTTGCTTTTATGGCCCTGACTGATATGAGGTCCGTTAGGGAGGAAGTGACCAAGAAGTCCTTTTGGGGAAGTAGTGACCAGGAGAACATGACGTCTGGAGCCCAAGTGTCTGGTTCAGCTCTACACTGACTACCTCTGTGGCCTCAGTTCTATATCTGTAAAATGGCTTATTATAGTGCCCACTGCGTAGAGTTGTTAGGGGGTAAGTGACTTATCCCAAGTACAGCAGTTAGATCATTTGAGCCAATCAGTGTCCATGCTGCCTTGTTTCAGTCCCAGGGGATTAAGGCAGGGGCTCTGCTTTCAACAGGGGAATTGTGTTCAATGACAGAAAACTCCAAATAGAAAGGGTGTGTGTGTGTTAGTTTCTGACCCCAAAGTATATTTATGTTGACATGGGGTCCTTAAAGAGTGACCCTCGCCTGGGCTTGGTGGCCCCAGCACATGGGAGGCAGAGGCAGGCGAATCTTTGTGAGTTCGAGGCCAGCCTGGTCTACATAGTGAATTCTAGGACAGCTGGGCTACAAGGAGACCCTGTCTCAAAAAGACAAAAAAAAAAAAAAAAAGAGTGACCCTCAGAAGGTACCCTTTAGAGACAAATTCCCTGGTTTGTGGGGGTGGAGTGGGACTGTGATGGCTCCTTTGCAAACCGTGACCTAGCTGGCTGTGAAATCTATTTGGGACTTGGGTTTTTTCCATTTACTCTCCCCACAGGAACTGACCTGACCCCAGGGCTAGTCTGGAAAAGATCCTAGGCTCTAAGTCTCTGCTCCATTGTGCCAGTTGGGACTGATGGGGTAGAGGTCAGGAGCAAGGTAAAGCCTGGGCCCTTAGCTCTGTGCTGGAATTGCATGCTACAGCTTGGCCTCCTGTTCTGCAGAGAGGTGTAACTGATTAATTAAAATGCTCTCTGGGGGGAGGAGGATGCCCCAGCAGGAGCAGCAGCACACCTTTCCTGGTGTTCTCTTCCAAGACTTGCTTCCTGCATTGCAGGCAGAGGCAGACACCAGTGCCAACCCCAGAGCTGCCACTGTGCCCTCATCTGTCACATGATAGGCTCATATAGAGCACCTTGGAGCTGATCCCTTCAGCTGAGACCACAGTGACAAAGTGCTATCCTCCACAGTAGCCTGGATGGGTCCGTGTTGAACCATAAGTGGGTATGAATGTACTAGATTTTTAGTTTAATAAAAGTTGGGGATGCGGTTGGTACAGTGCTCGTCGGCATTCATGGAGCCCTGGGATTGATCCTTGGCATCTCTTAAACCAGGTGTGGTGGCACATGCCAGTAATCCCAGCACTCAGGAAGTCAAGGCAGGAGGACGAGATCAAAATTATCCTTGGGAGTTGGAGGCTGGCTTGGGATACACAAGACCCTGTCTCATAAAGAAAAACAAAACAAAAACATTAAAACATCAAACTGTTTACCAAGACTAATCACCAAATTGGTCCTAACAACCTGTGTCCTTAAGTAACTTACAGCCCAAGAATTGGGTCTCTAACTAACTGCAGTGTCACACAGTGAGTGCTATTGAAGAGAAAACCTGACATCCCCCAGGTTTGATATATATGGGAAGGTTCCTGGAGGTGGGGATCTTCTGGTCTGAGACCTGGTGGTTGAGTATGAAACGGAGCAGGCATGGAGGAAATAATGCTGAAGCAGAGAGAGCAATGTCTGCAAAAGCTGAAATTCAGAGGCATTGACTTCCAGGTAAGGGCAGAGGCTCAAAAAAGCAGGAGGAGGGTGCCAAAGGTACTGGAGTGATGGCAGTTATGTTCTAAATCGTTTCATCACAACTCCAGCCCCTGCTTGTTGGCTAGGTATGATCTGTTAGCTTCTGAATCATACCTAGATTGGGGTTAGAAGACTTGAGTCGGTAGAGGTGAGACAGGTACCCAGGATCTTTTTTTTCTTGTGGAAATAGAAAGTAGTGCTGGTGAGTTCTGGCCCCATGGGTAGGCATGAGGTATCTTGCCTTTCCTTGAAGTGGGCTGTGGTCACCACCCACTCAGTGTTCCAGATGGGCCTGCTTATGAGTGGCACCATCTGCTCAGGGAATAAAGTCCACCTGAGGCAGTGTTTACATCACCTGGGTGCAGTTTCCTGCTTTCTATGCTGGGCTGCCCAGCTGTGTTGAGAGGAGTTTGTAGAGACTCAGCTGCAGCTCATCCCTGGGGAATTTCCTGGTGCGGCTGAGTCAGGGGTCTGCCTACACTAGGTACTTAGGGATGAAGTGGATAAAGCTGGCTCAGTTTTTCCATCTCTCACAGTATCCAGAAAGCTTCAGGTAGATGATGCCGCCACTGGTGCCCTGAGAGTTTGCAGTCCTAAGGAGAATATTACCTGCTGGCTGCATGTTGTCATAATATTGTAAGAGCTAGCTCTTGGCAGGTGAGATGGCTCAGTGGATAAAGGTGCTTGCTGCCAAGTCTAGTGATCCGAGTCTAATCTCTGGGACCCACATAGTAGAGAGAACCAACTCCTACAAGTTGTCTTCTGACTTCCGTATACATGTTGTGGCTTGTGTGCAGTCCCCTTCCCCCACCTCCACATACATACATACATACATACATACATACATACATAAATTTTAAAAAGAGCTAGATTGTCACCCATCCCTGTGCGGTGGCCCCAGCACAGGCCCTGATAGGCAGACACTTGGGATGCACTTTTGACAGCTACCGTTCTTTCCATACTGATGGTATGCAGAGCATTTTCTGTGATGCACCATCCTCAGAAGGCCGGCAACAGGTTGCGGTTGCTTCCCCTTGAGGACTGTGCTGGTTAGTTTTAGTCAAATTTTTTTTTTTTTTTTTAGCCTTTTTGAGACAGGGTCTCCCTGTAACCCCAGCTGGCCTTGATCTCACAGAGATCTGCCTGCCTCTGCCTCCCGAGTGCTAGGATTAAAAGTGTGTACCACCACACACCCGGCCAGTTTTTGTTAATTTGACACAAGCTAAAGATGCCTGGGAAGAAGGAACTTCAGTTGAGGAATTTCCTCCATTGGATTGACATTAGCCATGTCTGGGGGTATTTTCTTTAATTAAGAATTGATGTGTGTGGATCCAGCCCTCTTGTAGGTGGTACCATCCCTAGGCAGGTGGGCCTGGACTGTATCAGAAAGGTAACTGAGCAAGCCTGGGGAAGCGAGCCAGTAAGCAGCGTTCCTCCATGGTGTTTGCTTCAGTTCCTGCTTCCCTGTCTTGAGTTCCTGCCCTGGCTTCCCTCAATGATGGCATGCTGTAAGATGAAATAAACGCTATCTTCCCAAGCTGGTTTTGATCAGTGTTTTATCACAACAGAGAAGCAAACTAGAAGAAGGACATAGGCCCGGGGTAGGCTGTATCCATCCTTATTTTATAGGTGAAGCCCTGCAAGGCCAAAGGCCAAGCACTTTGCTCAAGTGGCAGGCCTTGTTTGTCTTTTAGTTTTTGTACTGGACCTCATGAAGCTCAGGCTGGCCTGGAACTCACTGTATAGCTGAGGAGGACTTTAAACTTATCCTGACACAACTTCTCCAGTGCTAGGATTACAGGTGTGCACTACTATGGTCTGGTTTTATACAGTGCTGGGAATTGAACTGAGAGCCTCATGCATGCTAGGCAAACACTCTACCAACTGAGTTACCTCTATCCTCTAGCACTGGGTTTTGAGTTCCTCAGAAAGCACCCTATACCAATTGTGTTGGCACAGGTGGCTTCTCTGCTCTTCTGGGGCCTCAGGTTTTTGGGTCCTTGTTTCCCGGTATGGACCACCTATCTCCATACTGGGAAAGGTAGAGGTGGAGCTGCTGGGATCCAGAAGGAATGTTACTTGAGCATCCTTGCCTATCAGAATTCATAGGTAATAGTCTTTCTCAGCATTTAGGTTATGTTTTTTGTTTTTTGTTTTTTTAATTACATCTATTTATGGGGGTTGTATGCCATGGTATATGTGTGGAGTTCAGAGGACAGCTTCTAGGAGTCAGTTCTTTCTTTCTACCACGTAGGTCCTGGGAATGGAGCTTAGGTTGTCAGGGTTGGTGGCAAGCGCTTTCACCTCCTGAGCCATCTTTGCTGGCTCTTGTAAATTGTGGTAAAATATACAAAACTGAAAACTTACCATCTTATTTGTAAAATGTAGTTCAGTGACTTCAGTGACTTTAATTCATATTATCACCATACCATTCATCCCTGGAACTATTTGCATCTTCTAAAACTGAACTTTGTACTTACTAACAGTAACTTCCTATTCTGCCCTCTCCCTGTGCCTGGCAACCTCACTTCCGCTTTCTGATTCTGCCAAGACTCAGGTTGACCCATCTGTCGGTTTTGTTCCAGAATCTTCCTGAGGTGATTGTCCCAGGCAGCAATGCCAGGATGCCTGTCTCTACTGCCCTCCACCAAGATGGCAGCCAGGAGCGACCGCCAAGCCTGACGTCCACTACTTCCTCCGGCTCCTCTCGTGACAGCCATAGTGCCATGGAGGAGCCCACTGGCTCTGAGGCTTCAGCCCAGAATGGGGCAGGCTCCCCTCGGGGCCGGCATATCCCCAACAGCAACAATAACTCCAGCAGCTGGTTAAACATGAAGGGACCCCTCTCCCCATTCAACAGCCGTGCAGGGACAGGCCCTGCTCACCATAAGCTCAGCTACCTGGGCCGAGTGGTGCGGGAGATTGTGGAAACAGAACGCATGTATGTTCAGGACCTGCGCAGCATTGTAGAGGTGAGTGCTGAGGCTGGGAGGGGCTGTTCATCTCTCCAAAGGGCTGGGGATGCTGGCTTCCAGTAGCCCAACTCGCTAGTGCAACCAACACATAATGGAAAGTTCTCCCTGGCACATCTGTCTCAGTTTATCTGCTTCCCATGAGCTCCTGTAGAAGCCTTAGGGACCTGCCTTGTGGAGGCTGTTGACTTCTCATAATTCCTATGACACCGAGCCACATCAGTAGCTTGGGTGGTAGATCTTCCTATAGGTGCCTAGGGAGTGGGCCCTGTGATAACAAAGGGCAGACTTCAGTATGACTGGGAGGACCACCGGGCTCTACAGGCACATTCATATTCCCACTCTGCTGTTTCATGGCTGTGGAGCCTTGGGCTTGTGCACAATGCCCCGAGCCCCAGGTTCCATTGTTCCAGAGGGCTGGTGGGAGTGAGGTGTTTCACACTGTAGGGCACACAGGAAAAGATGACATGTGGCTGCCTGATAGTGAGACCTATGTGAGAGTCTATTAGGGCTGTGCTACAACTTGCCACAAACCTAATGGCTTAAAGCAATAGATGAATTCCCTTTCAGGTCTATTTTTGTTTTGATTTTTAAAAAATTTAATTGTGTGTGTGTGTGTGTGTGTGTGTGTGTGTGTGTGTGTATACACACATGCTACAACATGCATGTGGAGGTCAGAGGACAACTTTGTGGAATTGGTTCTTGACATTCACCTTTACATGGTTCTGGGGATTGAACTCAGGTCACCAAACTTGTGTGCCTTTACCTGCTGAGCCACCTTCTAGCCCCTTGATTTAGTTTTCTGAGACAGGCTAGCCTTTAATTCGTGGCAATTCTCCTGGCTCTGCCTCTCAAGTACTGGGATTACCGACCACGGTCACACCTAGCTAGTTCTCTCTGGCGTGCTTTGGTGTGTGGCCTGTGACTGCATTGTCCCAATCTCTTTCCATCACTTTTGTCTCTGTGTTCTTTTCTCTTAGAAGGACACCAGCTCTTAGAGTTTCCTTAACTATGCAGTGATGTCATATTGAGAGCCTTAAAAGCTAATGACATCTGCAGAGACCCTATTTCTTAATAAGGTCACATTCCAACTAAATGTGAATTTGAGAATAATACTCTCCAGCTCAGCACAGTGGGTGCTGACTGTCATAGCTATAAAATGCAATATGGAATGAAGGTGTGACTTGGGTAGGTGGGTGATCAAGCCAGGAGGGGCAGGGTCCTCAAATCTCTTTCCATATAGGACTACCTCTTGAAGATCATCGACACCCCTGGGCTTCTGAAACCAGAGCAAGTCAGTGCCCTCTTTGGGAACATAGAGAGCATCTATGCACTGAACAGGTATGTGTGGCAGCCCCTTCTGCCCCAAGGCACACCTCACAGCCTAGGGAGGATCTTTGAATGTCTGTGGACACATAGGCTGTGACCCATGGGCCTGGGACTTGAGACCTGATTACAGAGGTGGGGAATGGAAGTTCACCCCTGCATAAGCATCATTAGTGCTATGTGGAAAGAGGGCAGCAGCTGGGCTGATGTGCTTTCTGGGAGTGGATAATTTGAAGTCCCATGCTTGCTGGGTCCAGGCTGATCCAGCCCTCTCTTGGCTAGGCCCTTGCACACCAGTGCTTTTCCTCTGGGTGGCTCCTTTTTCTTTCTCATCTTGCACATCTCGCGGCTTCTCTTCCTTTGCACTGATCTCAAAAGACATAAGGACTCCCTGGAGATCTGACCTGTTAGTGGATTACATAGGCCAGGCAAAACTGAGCGCTGGTGAGGACCTGCCTCAGGGCCAGGGGACTCTGGGAAAGTTGAGTCTGCTGCCATGGGACCACAGACATTCAGAGAGGGTACTGTTAGGAGAAAGTGTTTGGGTAGCAGTGTTGACGGGAAGACCCGTCCCCCAAGCTCCTTCTGCAGTCTAGGCAGTGTGTAGACAGGAGGGCAGAGTGCAGGCAAGACAGGAAGGTGTGGGGAGGGCAGCCAGGCAAAGAGGGGGACAGATGGAGGAGGCAGGAGTGCTGTTTCTGGTATATCCTAAAGTGTTCCATCTAGTCTCACCCTGTTTCTGCTTCTGCACCCTCCCATGTGGGAGCTCTCTGTAAGCCCCTTTCTTTTTTTCCTTCTTTAATCTCTGCTTTTGTGTGTTTGACTCCTGCCCACAGAGGAGCTGTGTCCTCTTCCAAGGTGGGTACTGGTGTCCCCTTTGACCTTTCCTGCTTGCTGCACATGGGTCTCCCTGGCTCCCTGTTTTTGTGGTATGCTGGATATTTTCCGTGAGTGCTGCTTGGGGTAGGGCTCACTCAGAGGGTGGAAGCCCTGGCTCTTAGCATGACACCAGGGCTGGCTCTGAGTCTTGCATCTGAGGAGGTGGGCAAGGGGCATTCAGTGCAAAGGAGGCTGCAGAGGTTGGGGGTCTAATGGCCTCTTTCCCTTCACCCAGCCAACTCCTCAGAGACCTGGACAGCTGCAATAGTGATCCCGTGGCTGTGGCCAGCTGCTTTGTGGAAAGGGTAAGAATGGCTGGGTCCTGGCTCAACATAAAGGGACCCCGGAGTCCTGGGGATCTCTGTCCAAGTCTCTTGCCTTGAATGGAAGGAAATTTTGGGGTAGAGTCAAGGGCTATCAGGTGGATGGGATGCAAATACAAAAAATGGCTTTGCAGGTACCCGGGGAAGGGAGGATGGAGTGTGTTCAGAGGTTAGGAACCTGTCTTTCGTCCCACCATATTTTCCAGTCAAATGAGAAACTCCCTGAAATCACCATTTTTTGGTCTTTTTCTTAGAGCCAAGAGTTTGATATCTACACCCAGTATTGTAACAACTACCCCAAGTGAGTATCTGGGTGGTAGAGAGGGGCAGCTGGGCCATTTGGTGTTTGGGGCTCTTAAACAGACCTTCCCCAGATGGTGACACCCACTTCTTCCCTTCCCAGTTCTGTGGCGGCCCTGACAGAGTGCATGCGTGACAAGCAGCAGGCCAAGTTCTTCCGTGACAGGCAGGAGCTACTGCAGCACTCCCTGCCCCTGGGATCCTACCTGCTGAAGCCAGTCCAGCGCATCCTTAAGTACCACCTGCTACTCCAGGTAGCTCAGAGCTTCTCCGTAGAACATGGGCCCGAGGGAGAGCCTTGGAGTTAGCTTTGCTCAGAGCCGTGTCTTCTGCCCAGGAAATTGCTAAACATTTTGATGAAGAAGAGGATGGCTTTGAGGTAGTTGAGGATGCCATTGACACCATGACGTGTGTGGCCTGGTACATCAATGACATGAAGAGGAGACATGAGCATGCGGTTCGGCTGCAGGTGCTCTGGACTTGGGAGGCTGGGAGATGACAGGGCTTGGGAGAGGGAATTTGGCCTCCTTACTGGGCTGAGTTAAGAGGGGTGTAGTGTCTGGGGAAGCTGTCAGGATAAGGTCTTTATGAGCTTCCTAGGGACTATGAGGCTTGACCCTGGGGATCGGCGGGGGGGTCTTTGATGCAGGAGATTCAGTCACTGCTCATCAACTGGAAGGGACCAGACCTTACCACCTATGGAGAGCTGGTTCTGGAGGCCACCTTCCGTGTACACCGAGTGCGAAATGAGAGAACTTTCTTCCTCTTTGACAAGATACTGCTCATCACGAAGAAGCGGGGCGATCACTTTGTCTACAAGGGTCACATTCCGGTAACCAGGCTGCCCTGCCTCCTCTGTTGCCATCTCTCCTTCACCAAGGGTCCTGGCTCCTCTGCCCCTTCCTGCTTCATTGGACACCAGTGCCATTGTTCTGAGACCACCTCAAGGTTGGGGTCCCCTTCTCTTCTGCTTAACTGACCTTTTCTCTGTCCCCAGTGCTCCTCGCTAATGCTGATCGAAAGCACCAGAGACTCTCTGTGCTTCACCGTCACCCACTACAAGCACAGCAAACAGCAGTATAGCATCCAGGTGAGGGTGGTTGGGGTGAAGGGCTGGGAACCAAGACTTCCAAGCACGCCTACATATGACTCTGGGTTCCCCACCACACCCCATCTGTGAAGTGGGCATCATCTCAGGCTCCTTTCCAAGCCCACCACAGAGGCCCCAAGAGGGTGTGAAGTTCTGGGTATGCTAGGCAGTTTTGACCTGAAATAACAATCCTGGTTCCTTTCCCTTGGGCCCTCCCAGGCCAAGACAGTGGAAGAGAAACGGAGTTGGACTCACCACATCAAGAGGCTCATTCTGGAGAACCACCATGCCACCATCCCCCAGAAGGTTGGCTCCTAGGATATTCCCAAATGGGGTTCAGGGAAAGCGTGTCTCCTAGCCAGGTCCTGAGAGCATGCTGGTGTTCTTACTCCTGGCTCTGCTGGACAGAGTGTTGGCACAGCAGATGCACAGGCCTCAGCATGGCCCTGGGACTATCCCATTAGATGGACGAGGCACAACATATAGTAAAGTGGTTGCTATGTGGGTTTTTTTTCCTTTCTAGGCCAAAGAAGCCATCTTGGAAATGGACTCTTATTGTAAGTCACCCTCTTCTGCTTGTGTGGTCCCTAATTACATACATTGTTAGGTCAGGTAATAGCTTGGAAAAACCTTGGCTGATATTTTTTTTAGGAACAGGCTCTTTTTGTCAAGGGCTGGGGGTCAGTTGTATAACTAGGGACACAGTCCTACTGAAGGGTGGAACTCCCAGTGCCTGAAGCCCTTAGTTGTAAGAAGATAGAAGATGGAGGGACCTCCAGAGGCATCCAAGACCACCTAGAGCTGGGGTGGATGGAAGATGTGTGGCCCAGTATGGGCAGTGTCTAGGTAGGCTGATAGGGAACCAAAAGCTTGATTGTCTCTCACCTGGCTACAGACCCCAGTCGGTATCGCTATAGCCCAGAGAGACTGAAGAAGGCTTGGTCCTCCCAGGATGAGGTGTCTACCCATGTGCGCCAAGGACGCCGGCAGTCTGGTAAGAGAAGGGCTGTGTGGACAAGAGTCCTTTTCATGGAAAGAACCCTGAGCCAGGCTGGGGATCATCTGTAACAACATAGGCGGCCACAACTGCTACTCCCTTCAGAAATGCAGAGTAGGCTGATGGACATCTGTGGATCATCTCCTCCCTGGGCCTGCTGCCCACCAGGGCTGGGCAGTCCTCCTGTTCAGGGGTGTGGCGATATTTGTTCATTAGGGGCTTGGCACCTCTTCTTAGCATCCCTTCCACCTAAACCTTCCTTTGCTGCTTAGCCAGGATTAGCACTTGGGCATCATGAGTAGTCCCCAGCCCAGTTCTGGAATGACAGCAGAAGCTGGATGGGAGGAAAATAACTTAGACCAAGTGGCACCAAATCTAGACAGGAAATATTTACTTTGGGTCATTCCATTTTCCTCTTCTGAGTTTTCTTCCATGACTGGGCTTGCTAATGTGCTCTCGGATTTATTGGAATGAATCGTCTGTTTAGAAAGAGAAAACCTTGCTTTTATTCTTAGCTCTGCAGCGATGGGAGCTTGATTTTATTTTTTCGTCACACTTTTCACTTGACTTACCATTCAGTCTGAGACTCGGGCAGATCTGGGTTAAACAGAGATAGGGTCTGGGAGTGAGACCCATGCTACAATAGCCTGGAGCAAAAGATTTTAGATTGAACCAGGTGTGGTGGGGTATGCCTTTAATCCCAGCAGAGGTTGGCAGATTCTCTCTGAGATGAGGTCAGCCTGGTCTGCATAGTGAGTTCCAGGCCAGCTGGGCTGTCTCAAAACAAAACAAACAAACAAAAAATTAGAGTTTAGATTGAGAACATAATCTTGGTTGGACCTTCAAATGTGTTGGGTCTTTTGATTGGCCACTACCTACAGGCTTCTTGAACACTTATGATTGATACTTGGGCTTTAGCCTTCTAAAAGGTAGAGCTGGGTGGTCGCTGGAAAGTTTTCATATTTTTTGCAATGTTTTGTATTATCCCAGGTGGCTCTTTCCTGGGTGAACTTGTTTTGGTTATATAAATTTTATTATTAAAAACCCTGAATTGGGGTGTTACTTTATTGGTCTCTGACCATCTCTATTTCTCCTCTCTTCCATAATTCTCTTCCTTTCCTTCTAATTCCCACTTCCTTGCCATAGGAAGGAAGCACTGGAAGAGTCTGTCACATGGAAGCATTCAGGTGATGATGGCAGTGTTCTAGTTTCCTTGCTGTTGCTGTGACAAAATACTCTAGCCAAAAGCAACTTAGGGGAGGACAGGATTTATTTGGCTTAGCACTGGCAATCACAGTTCATCACTGAGGGAAGTCAAGGCAGGAATTTAAGGCAGACCTGCTTGCTATTCTGCACGTTACCTGTGACCAAGGAACTTACCTCACAGCCAAAAAGTACAGCAGGAACTGTGGAGGATGCTGCTTGCTAGATGACTCATCAAAGCTCATGCTCAGCTAGCTTCCTTATTCTGCTCAGGACCACCTGCCCAGGGAATGGTACCACCCTTAGTGGGCTGGGGCCCACTTATATCAATTAACAGTCAAGACAACCTCTCACACACATGCCCACAGACCAACCTGATAAAGAATTATTAAAATCCACCCCCCCCCTTTTTTTTTAGGTGAGGCTATGTCAGGGTTGACAGTGCTAACTAGGACATTAGTGATGGTAACATTCATGGTCTGTCATAACAGCAGCAGAACTTTAGCTCTGAGTACTAGAGATGTAGCTCAGTGGCACAGCATTTGGCTAGCTTGCCAAAGTCCTAGGTTCAATCTAAAGACAAAAAAAAGTGCCCCCACAAAGAGAAAAACACACATACTTCAGCTCTGAGGTACACTCTGTGAATATAGTTAAAGCCATTGGATTGTATACTTTACATGGATGAATTGTATGGTATGTGAATTGTAGCGCAATAAGTTACTCCTCCCTCTCCAAGACTTTAACTGTCCAGGATGGTCAGGAAATGAACCATTTTGCAGAACTGAAATTTCTTAGTGGCTGAGAGATGGGTTTTTAAAGATTTGTTAGTTTAGTTTTAACTCTTAAAAAACAGACATTTTTCTGAGACATGCTTCATCCTCTGGAGCCTTCTAGAAGAGAGTGCCTGCCACAGTTGAGCTTTTCCTTTTCTGGAGCTGGTGCTGCAGTGCCACTGATGGAATTTGAGCTGCCAGATGTGGTGGTGGCTCTATGGGTTGCCATGGAGATGGCCTGTGTTCGTGAGGAAATTTCTTCCATAACACTGAAGTTAGCATGTTTCCTATAGTGTCCTCTTCCTCCTATGTGGTAGTGATCACATAGTGATTTTCAGGGACTGTGTGTAAAAGCAGACCATGGGGTCCCTGAGAGGAAGGAATCAGACCACATTTGAGAGCTTAGTGCCCAGGCTGGGCCTTAGGGTCTTTGATTTCTCCTCCTAGACAGCAGGGTCAGGCAGATAAATAGGATCTTTTATTGCTATTATTGCTATTAAACTTTTTATTTTAAAAAAAATTTTAAATAATTTATTGAGAATTTCATACATGTGTTATAAGGTGTTTTGATCAAATCCATGCCCACTCTCTCCCCTCCAACTCCTCCCTTATTTCCCATCACTGTTTTCTGAAAACTTTGTGTACTCACTTTCTTTATGGATTAGATAAAAGCTCCCAAATACTTTTGTCATTTTTGGCCTTTGGAACAGAATATGTTGCTAAGAGGCCTAAGGACATTTTGACTCTTAGCCAAGAAACTGGCTACTTTTCTTTGGGGTCTTTTTTACTCTAACTGCCTAGCCAATTCCTACCTCCTATTTTTATCACACCATCCTCTGAAGAGGTTACCCAACTTGCGGATAGGGAATCTGAATACAGACTGCTCTGGCTTCTTCCATGCTGAACAGGGATGCAGGGTGAGGCAACTGGGGCACCCCTTCAGTGGGTCTATCCGAAAGACTCCCAAATTGCATAACTCACCATGTGGAGGCAGGATCTGGGCGCTCTCAGGCAGTCCCCTGCATTCTCAGCCCTATGCCAGAGGGAGGCCAGAACCCAGCACTTTCTGGTGGTCTGCTGCTACACCGGTCTTTCTTAAAATTTTTTTAAAAATTTATTTAATTTTTTAGTCTGTATAAGTGTTTTGCCTATATGTATGTAAGTGCACCCATGTGTGCAAACTTGCAGAGGCCAGGAGAGGGCATTGAGTCCCCTAGAACTGTTGTTACAGGCAGTTGTTAGCCACCATGTGAGTGCTGGGAACCAAATCTCGGTCTTCTGCAGGAGCAGCCAATGCTCTTAACCTCTGAGACATCTCTCCAGCTACACCATTTTTGTTCTTGATTATAAGTTTTCATTTGAAATAGAACATTTTTTTACTTCTCACTTTATTACATTAAAATTTTAAAATGTATTTTTACTTTTTTATTGCATTTTTTTAATTTGAGGGTGTATGTGTGTCATGGCATTTGTGTAGATGTCAGAAACAACTTGCAGAAGTCAGTTTTCTCCTTCCACCATGTATGTTCTGGAGAACAAATGTAGGTATCAGGCTTGACAGCAAGTGCCTATTCTGCTGAGCCACCTTGCAGTCCCTAGTTCTCACTTTAAAAGCACTTAGGGGTGAGCCCGGTGTGATGGCACATGCCTGTAGTCCCAGCACTTGGGAGGCAGAGGCAGGCAGATCTCTGTGAGTTTAAGGCCAGCCTGGTCTACATAGTGAGTTCCAGGACAGCTGGGGCTACAGGGGGAGACCCTGCTTCAAAAAGACAACAACAACAAAAAAAAAGAGCACTTAGGGGTGGTTGAGGAGATAGCTCAGTCGGTAAAGTGCCTGCTACGTAAGCACAAGGACCTGTATTCAATCCTTACGTAAAAAGCCAGGCACAGCTGCATATAAGCTATGCCTCTAATTCCAATGCTGGGGAGATGGCAACAGAAGAATCCCCAGGCCTTTCTAGTGGAATTAGTAAGCTCAGGTTGAATAAGAGGTCTTGCCTCAAAATATAAGCAATTGAGGACGATACTCAACAGTGACCTCTGGTCTCCATATACATACACAGACATGTTCATACACATACACACACACACACAAACAACAGCAACAACAACAAAAAGCATTTAGGAGGCTGGGGATGTAACTTAGTTGGAGAGAGCTTGTCTAGCATATATGAAGCCCTGGATCCAATCCCCAGCAGCATGCAAACCAGGCATGGTGATTGTCCTAGTTTCTTTTCAATTGCTGACAAAATACTCTGACCAATACCAACATGGGGAGGGAAGGGTTTTATTCAGCTTTCATCTCCCGGGTCAGAGTTCATCGCTGAGGGAGTCCAAGGTAGGAACTCAGGGCAGGGAGCTGGAGCACAGGCCATGGAAGAATGCTGCTTACCGACTTACTCCCTGACCCATGCTCTGCCTACTGTCTTATACAATACAGGACAACCTGCCCAGGGGTGGCACTGCCCACAGTGGGCTGGACCCTTCCTCATCACTCAGCAATCAAGAAGATGTCCCCACAGACATGGCCACAGGCCAGTCCAATGTAGGAAATTCCCCAATTGAGACTCCCTCTTTCTACCCAGGTGTGTCAAGTTGACAACGATAGCTATCCAGCACAGTGATGCATACTTGTGATCCTAGTTCTTAAGAAGGTTATCCTTGGTAGTATATCAAATTTGAGGCCAGCCTGGGCTATATGAGACCCTATCTCCAAACAAAACAAAACAAAACAAACAAGCAATTAGGCGTTTAGCTATATGGATATGGATAATGTACCAATTGCGTTTGTCTCAAGGAAAAAAACCATTCTTCAGTATGTTCCCTTGCTGAAGGTCAGCTAAGAAACCTTGGTAGACTTTCCTATGCCTCCAAGTTTATAGATAATCAAGGGCAGCCCTAAGTGTCGTACTTAATGCCAGTTTAGCAGAGAATGGATGGGCTGAGGGTTCTGCAGAGCGGTCTCTTGAAACAAGGTCCTCTTCTCTTTACTCTCCTGCCTCAGGTCTGTCTCCAGAAAAGCTGGGGTACAAAGTGATAACGCCATCAGCCTAATAGTTGTGTTTTGTATCCTGTCCCCAGAGCCTGGCTACACCCTGTCCAGCAGCACAACACTCCCCAGCAGGCAGCGAGGATTCGAGATGCCAGGCCTTAAGAGCCGTAGAAAGTCGGGTGCGGCCTCTGCTTCCTAGCCCGCATGCTCTGAGGGGCTTGGTGTGGGGCATAGCTGTTGTGCTGATGTGCTTTTTGTAAGGGAGGTAGGGGGGCTTGAGGTGGAGACATGGCTAGTGGCTCTGAAGGGGGCAGCGTGGGGCCCGTTGTTTTGAGATGGCTTCAGAGTCAAGGCCCTGGCTGGCATGGCAATGCAGGAACTAGGTAGTGTGCTGTGGGCTGCAAAAAAACAGGAGTGGCTCAGGCCCCATGTTGGGGCCCAGTGACATTGTGGAGGAAACATCTCAGGCCCAGGTCGCTAGGGGCCAGCTAGAGTGGACCTTGAGCTGGTGATGGGCCGGCAGTGCCGTGAGCTTGGGCCTCTGGCCAGCTGCAGCTATTTCCTGGCCTGCACTGACTCTGCCCTTTTGTGTCCTTCAGAACCGACCAGACATCTGCTCAGACAACTGAATGAGAAAGGTGAGTGTGTGAGAAGAGCAGGAGCCATTCCCAGGGATCCCTAGGTGGGGCAGGAGGGTGAAAACAGATGGCAATCTAATGGGGGGCTATGGAGAATAAGCTAGAGGGATCTCAGCTTCAGTTCCTCCCTTGAAAAGAGCCTCACCTCTGCTGCCTGCAGAGGGTCTTGTCCCCACCTTGCCCCCAACACACTGCTCCTTCTGTTGCAGCTCTGCTGAGCTGCTAAGCTGTCAGTCATTTCCTTGAAAGCTAGGACTGGCTGAGGGGTCTAGGAGCATGGGAGCCCCCAGGAGACCTCTCCAGAAGCTCTGGTGTCTCTGAAGAGGCTCTTTCTCCTGTTTATTGCAATGTCTCTTCTCCTCCCCCATGTGCCCTGTGGTGATGTCAGCAACCAGAGCATCGGGAATGAAGGTAATAGGGGGCTTAGAGTTCAGGGAAGAGGGGCTGGATAGAGTGAGGGTGGGTGACGTTGCTCAGATCAGCCCCCAGGGACCCTTTCATACTCTCTTCCTAGCACCCTGGGGTAGACTGCGTGGCCTGCACCCTCTCTTATTTTCCCCTCTTGGGGCATGTAGACCCCTTTGGAGGACTTCATTCCCAATCAGGTCCCAGCCTTCCCACTACAAAATGCCTCACTATCTCACTAGACCCCAGAGGAGGTTAGGATTGGATGTCTAGGAGTAACTTTTGTATGAAGCCATCTCCAGCCATCTGCAGGAGGGGAGGTTGCCTACAAGGCAGGTCGTGAGGGGCTCTTGTGCTCTGAACAGCATGCGGGCAGTGCCGGAGCCCTTCTGGACTTTGGGCAGCCATCTTGTGCACAGGACCCGCAGCCAGAGGCTGAGGGGGTTGCCAGGGAGGAGCTCGAGGAAGAGGAGGAGGAGGAGATAGTGGAGGAGGAGGAGGAGGAGGAACAGCAGCAGCGGACCTTTCCAGTCTCCCTGGAAGACCTGGCAGGGAGTGAAGGAAGTGAGAAGGTGCCTGGGCCAGAGCACCCAGGTTCAGAGGAGGATGAGGAGGAGGAGGAGGAGGAGAGTCTGGCAGTGGCGGAGCAGGTAGCTGACTTTGCCAGCTCCCTGCTGGCCGCCCTCCACTGCTGGCACTATCGGGCCAACGCTTTACTTTTCTCCCGGGGTGCTATGGTGAGGTGTCTCTTTGATCTCCCCTCCTCCTTGCATGTTGCCTGGCATGTGCATGACCTTCTGAGATTCCTCTCCTGTGCCCTCCCCACCCTACCCTGTTCCTTCCCTCCTGCCATCAGCACTTCTTAACTCACTCACCGTCACGCCCTGGTGAGTCCCTGGCATGCAGTGCTTCAGGAGTGGGTACCCACCAACATACTACCCACTGAGCAAGACTAACAGGGTAGAGGAAGGGGAAAGCCAGCACCCATTAAGTGGGAAGGGCAACTACACTGGCCCTGGAAGGGAAGGTGGGCTAGGCTTCTCTGAAGCTGCATACCTGGCAAGGATGCCTTGGAATGGCTTGGGCCCAGAGCTGGCTCTGAGCATAGCCTAGACCCTTCTTCAGAGGGTAGGAGACACTATGTTGGGTATAAGTAGAACCAGCTCTCAGATGCCCTGGAGTTGACAACTGATTTGTGCTTGCTGTAGGGGAAAGAGCACAGGGAGTCTGAAGGCTCCAAGAGCTGCAGAAGGTCCAGCAACCGGTCTCCAACCAGTGCAGAGAAGCGGATGAGCTTCGAGTCCATCTCCTCCCTGCCAGAGGTGAGTGGCCAGAAGGTGGGAAGGAGAGAGCTAAGGGTACCTGGAACCCAGATCTTTAGGTCAACAGGTAGGTCTTTCAGATACAGGCTGTCCCCTTGGGCATGTGAAACAGGGACTCCTCACCCCCTGGACTCTTGTCCCTCCCAGCCTAGGAGGTGCAAGATTTGATGGACAGCCCCTTTCAATGATTTAAACAAAGATGTTCTTCCCTTGGGCCCCCTTAGGCAGACTGCCAGATTAGGACAAAAGGCATGCCCTTAATAGCATGCTAGGTGTTTAAAACATGCGTATAATCACTTGGGCCAAGGGGTAGAGTGTGTCTATCCAATTGGGTAACTCATGTTTTAGAGTGTGTATATGGAATTGGGTAACTTGTAATTCCTTCTATTTCCTATAACAATTCCAGAGGAAAAGAGACTTGGAGAGGCCGAGTGTCAGACTGAGTGTTAGGCAGCTTCTGAGGAGTGTGTGGACCTAACTCCTTTGTTTTTTCAAAGTTACAAGAAGAATATCATGAGCTAGATCCAGCCGTCTTCCAAGACAGGGCTGAGAACCAGGATGACACTGGATAGAAATACAACAGTCCACTTGGGCTGCTATAGCAACATATCTTAGCTCAAGTGCTTAATAAACAACAGAAACACACTGTTCATAGTTGTGAGACTGGCCTGTCCAAGATCAGGCACCACCAGCAGGTTCGATACCTGATGAGGGCTGTTTCTCTGCTTCAGTCACCTTCTTGTCGTGTCCTCATAGCAAGGGGACACAGAAACTCCCTTTAGCCTCTTTTTTATGAGGCAAGAGGATAGAACCCTTATGATGTAATCACTTCCCAAAGACCCTCAGTTGTTAATGCTATCACAGTGGGTGTCAGGTTCTAACATGAATTTTCTGACACCATCAGTAAGCAATTCAGACTGTGGTGCTGTCCAATAAGGATAGAACATGGTGGGCCCTATGTGTAACTTAAATTTTCTAGAATCTTCTGATCCATAGTTAGATGTGTTATCCGTTGTGCCACTGGCCCAGTACATTTTCTAGTAACCATGTTAAGAAATTAAAAAGAAGCTGGGCATGGGGCTGGAGAGATGGCTCAGCAGTTAAGAATGCTTTATTGTTCCTGCAGAGGACTTGGGTTCAGTTCCCTGCACTCACATTGGGTGGCTCAACAACTGCCAGCTCCTGGCGGGGTTTTCACTTCTGGTCTCTATAGGCACCTGTATTCACGTGCACATATCCACAGTGCGAATGAATGCACACACATATATACATAATTAAAAATAATTTTTAAAAAGTCTTTAGAAGCTGTATGTGGTGGCAAATGCCTATAACCTAGCACCTAGGAGGTGTAGGCTAGAGGATGTGGAGTTTTAAGTCCAGCCTTAAATACATAGCAAGTTTATGGGCTATATGAGGCCCTGTCAAAAGAAAAGTGGTAGAAGTAATTTTGGGAGCATATTATTTAGCCTAACAGATCCAAATTAAAGTTACTGATACATTCTATGCTTTCTTTATACAAAGCCTTCAAAATCTATATGTATTTTACTCTCCCAACAGGTCTTGATTTGGACTGACTGCCTTTGAGGTGCTCTGAAAGCCAGGACAGGTTAGATCATGAGTTCTGCTCTGCAGATTATGGGGCTAGGGCAAATGGAGTCAGGTCTGATGTCTCCAAATTCAGCATTTACACTCACCTTCTCCCAAAAGACTGCTCTGGAAAACTTGCCGTATCATCCCGTTTATGGTTCAGATTACCAGCTAGTCAGGAAGGCTCTCCAGTTTGCCTCCTTCCTTAACCATCTGTTGGGCATATGCAGTGAGGCTGGGCCCACAGGTGCTAAGGCAGGAACAAGAATCCTTGCCTTAAAATTTTATTTTACTTATTATTTGTGTGTGTGTGTGTGTGTGTGTGTATGTTGTAGGTGCGTAAGTGCATGCACGTGTGGCGGTCAGAAGACAACTTCCAGGAGTTGGTTCTCCTATGGGATCTAGGGATCAGACTCAGATCAAGCAAGCACCTTTACCCACTGAGCCATCCCACCTGCCTTGTCCTCACCTCTGACAGTGATCTAGTACACAATTGGATTATACTCTGGCCCCAACCCCATGGAATCCCTAGTCACTTGGGGAAGTTGGGATGTTCTTTTATGTTGCCCAGGCCTGGGTTTGAGCCCCAGAACCCCAAGTTGCCTTGACATCGGGCAATAGAGTCCCACTGTCTTGTCTGGGAACCTGGGTCAGTGTCTGGCTGTGTTGTATGTTCCCATATTGTGCCTATAATTCCCAGGCAGGCTGCTACTAAGAGGTATCGCTGTCTTTCCTCATTCCTCATGTTTTCCTTGGGTGTGAGGATATGGGCTTAGCATACAACTCCAGGGTCATTAAAGGGCACATTGACGTTCTTTTCTTCTTCTTTTTTTAAATAAGCATTTTAAGGATATTATTTATTTATATGAATATATTGCCTGCATGCATATAAGTGCACCTGTGTCATGCAGTGCGCACAGAGGTCAGAAGAGGGTGTCAGATCCCCTGGAACTGGAGTTGTAGACAGTTGTTAGCTACCATGTAGGTGTTGGGAATCTAACCCGGGTCCTCTGCAAGAACAGCCAGTGCTTTTAACCACTAAGCCATCTCTTCACCCCTGACGTTCTTTTCTTTAAAGACCTGTTGTCTTACTTTTGAGTCATGCTGATTCCGATTGCTTTTGTCCTAATCTTCAGGCTCTCAACCTGGCCTCAGAGGAGGCACATCACCTTCTTGTCCCCCAGGTCTCAATGAAGTAAGACCCCCCACCTCAACTTACATGAATTCTTTGCTGTGTTCCAGGTTGAGACAGATCCTGAGCCTGGGGCTGAGCAGGAGGTCTTTGCCACCTTGGAAGGTCCCAGCACTGAGGAGATGTCTTCAGACCCAGAATCTCCAGAAGTCCTAGAAAAACAGCTCGATGCCCCCCAGGGGTTGCTGGGGGTGGACCACCCAGCTGATGTGGTGGACTTCATGGTAGCCGAGTGTACTGAGGACCTTAAGGCCTTGAGCAGTGAGGAGGAGGAGGAAATGGCAGCATCCCAGGAATCTGAGAGCCTCCTGCCACCCTCTGTGCTGGACCAGGCCAGTGTCATCGCTGAGCGGTTTGTCAGCAGCTTCTCTCGGCGGAGCAGCCTGGCACTGGAGGATGGCAAGTCCAGCAGCCTGGGGACACCACGACTGGTCAGCCGGAGCAGCAGTGTGCTGAGTCTAGAGGGCAGTGAGAAGGGCCTGGCCCAGTGGGGCAGCGCTGTGGACTCCCTCAGCTCCCCACCCACCCCAGAAGTGTTTATCAATGCAAGTGTGGCCACAGACAATGGCCTGTCTGTCAATGGAGCAGAATCTGCAAATGCAGGCTGCCCCTTGGAGCCCAACAGATCTTCCTGCAAGAAGGAGTCTGCACTTTCCACCCGTGACCGGCTGTTGCTGGACAAAATTAAGAGCTACTACGAAAATGCCGAACACCATGATGCTGGCTTCAGCATCCGGCGCCGGGAGAGCCTCTCTTATATCCCTAAAGGACTGGTGCGTAGCTCTGTGTCCAGGTTCAACAGCCTTCCCAGGCCAGATCCAGAGCCAGCAGTTCCAGTGGGGTGCAAGAGGCAAGGGGGCTCACGGCCAGCCTCATGGGCCCTGTTTGACCTCCCAGGACCCAGCCAGTCAGGCACAGGGGACCCAGCTCCTGTTACAGATGCTGAGTTCCGTCCGTCTTCAGAAATTGTGAAGATGTGGGAAAGAATGGAGTCTTCCGAGGGGAGTCCACGGACAGGGCCAGGCCAGAGTCAGGCCAATGGCTTTGAGCTGCAAGAACCACTCTTCATCCTAGAGGAGCATGAGTTGGGGGCCATCACAGAGGAGTCAGCTGTTGCCTCTCCGGAAAGTGCCTCTCCCACTGAGCAGCCCAGCCCAGCCCACCTGGCCCGTGAGCTAAAAGAGCTGGTGAAGGAGCTGAGCATTGGTGCCCAGGGGGAATTGGTCACCCCACTGCACCCCCGTATTGTGCAGCTCTCCCATGTGATGGACAGCCACGTGAGTGAGCGTGTCAAGAACAAGGTCTACCAGCTGGCCCGCCAGTATAGCCTCCGGATTAAGAACATCAAGTCGGTGTCAGCTAGGCCACCTCTGCAGTGGGAAAAGGCAGCTCCCGAGAGGGATGAGCAGAGCCCCACCATCCCCTATCTGCAGGAAGAGGCTGGAGAGCTTTCAGGGAGCAAAGGTATGATAGAGTAGGGAGACTAGGGGTGGAAAAGCCTATTAGAATCTAGTGCTCCTTACGGAAGTAAAATAGGCCATGTCATGAGAAGGCTGGACCCCAAGCACCACATGGTTTAGAGTGAACCCTGACAGCCTCTTTAGCACTCTGAGGCCAAGCCTACACTCCTAGTTGAAGTCTCAGTCCTGTCCCCCTCAGCAATTCCTATTGAGCAGTGGGAGCTTGGAGGAACATGGCCAGATCCTTACAAGATGAGAACAAAGCTTCTCATGGCTTCCTCTGACTCCTTTCCTCCACTGCTTCTTCATCACCCTTTGATAAAGAGGCAACAGATAGTAAATGGGATTTCTCCTTTGTCACACCAGTCCCCACGAGCAGCTCTCCCTTCCTGATTCCACCTTCTGCACAGTGGTTGAGGTAGATTGTTCTCTCTTTTCACAGGTAGGAGAAGGCCTGTGCTGTCCCTCCTCAGCTATGAGCAGCTGATGGCCCAGGAGCTTAGTCCCACCAAGCCCTCCCCTGCTGGGGAGACCTCACCACGCCAGTTCTCCTTCAGCCCTTCTGCTGTCAGCACAAGAACCACCTCTCCCGGGTCCCGGCCCTCTACTCGGAGCCCTCTCAGCCCCTTTGACACTGAGACCTTCAACTGGCCTGATGTCCGAGAGCTCTGTTCCAAATATACCTCTCACGACAAGGCTGCTCAGGCAGACGGCAAACGGCCTTGTGGCCTGCCAGTCAACCGGAGCCTCTCCTTGCCTGAGAACATAGTGGAACCTCCTGTGTCTGGCAGAGTGGGCCGCTGCTGCAGCCTGAACGCCAAGAGAGGCCACACTGGTGGGGAGGCCTCCCAGCTTTCACCTCCTGGATCTCTGCCCCAAAACAGGCTGAATGGAGGTGCAGCCCTTTATATCACTGCAGACCTCACCCTGGAGAACAACCAGCGGGTGATTGTCATGGAGAAGGGGCCCCATCCTTGCCCCACTCTGGGGTTGGATGAGGAGGGCAATGGGCAGGGACCAAGCTCACCAAAGGCCTTGGGACAGGACCAAGATTTCCAGGAGTCTGCAGAATACCGGCCCAAGGAAGGAGGTCCCAGGGACCCAGCAGACATAAGCAAGAAGGGCAGAGTGAGAAATCTGAGGGAGAAATTCCAGGCCTTGAACTCCATGGGTTGACTGACTCCTTCAGGAGGGAGGAGCCACATTAGGATAGGGAAGAACCTGGCATGCTTCCCCTAGGTCAGGCTGGGCTTACAGGAGCCTGACTTGGGGTCTCACTTAAAGCTGTTCCTTCACTCTTTTTGAAGAGTGATCTGGAGAGCACATGTCTGCTGCCTATGTTCCCCTCCCTCCCAGACTTCCACCCCTGGACCTATGATAACTTTCCTCAGGCCCAGATGAGCCACTTCCCTTGTAAATACTTCTGTGATAAGCCAAATGTTTTATTTAAGCTCATTCTGCCCAGGGAGAGCAAGCACTGCCCAGGTTTCCAGCACCGGCTGGCCACTGCCTGGATGAAGACTCAAGGGGGAGGACCCAGGAAACAGCCTGGACAGCCTTTGTGCTTTAACTGCCTTTTTTAAGGACCCAGGCAGAAATGAGACCAATAATTTATTGCTTTCCATTCTGTGGTATGTGTATGTGAGTGAGTGGGTGTCCTGTGAAGAATGTAACGGACTTAGTTCAGGTATTCTGGAAGGTTGTCTTGCTGGCCTTGTGGTTGTCGCTAATGTACACACATTTCAATATTTGCCAATGGTGCAATAACCACTGCTGACCAACCAACCTGTGTGTGGTCTCCTTACTGCCCACTGGGTGTGGAGGGCTGTTCATGGATCAGAAATCAGAGATGTGGGATGTGCCTTCCATACTCACTCAGTGTCTAGGCACGGAAAGCAGACGGCATCAGTGTGCTTGTGGGTCAGGTGGGATGGGAAACTTGTTCTGCCACTTCTGCTTCCATGTATTGCTCTGTCCACCCACAGAACCTAGTATTCTGTCTGGATTGGGGGTCCCAAGGGCAAAAATTGTAGCCTTTGGAACTGTAATTGGGACATGGGCCTTGCCAGGTTTCAAAGACTCCAAGAGTGATTCTAATGGGTGCTTGTCCATTGGAACAAAATTGGAACTGCCAGAGGCAAGTGGAACACTTTAGATAAGCAGGAGTTTCTAGCATCTGATGCTTTTTACTCATCTCTCCCGCTCCAGCTCCCAGAGGGGCAAGGATTATAAATCTGGGGACTGGGAATATCCTAGGGTGGTTTGCAATATCATGGTAGAAGTACAAGTGCATTTTGCTGGGATGGGTCCTGTGTTCACAGCATTCATAAGAATCTGAGTCCGAAGTACCAGGAATGCCTCACTTTGAATTGGGTTTTTTTTTTTTTGGTCTTTTCTCCATGGAGGCTCTGTTTGGTTTTGCCTGGTTTGTTCTGACTGGGACCATAAAGGGGGGGGGCTGCATGGCCTTGGTGGTAGAGGGGTTGGTTCCTCAATTGTGCCTGCAGGCTCAAGGCCTGTGCGTCTTCCAACCTAGGGAGAATGGACTTGAGCTGAACACGAGTGCACCCAGTACCTAAGATCAGGGAAGATTAGAGGTGATTGGTGGTCTTTTGGGCAGAAGCAGAGCAGAGCAGCACTAGCCTATGACCCATCAGCTGCTCCGAGCTTTCTGTGGTCACTTACTTCATCACTAGAAGAGAACAGCTGGTTCTAAGCAGGCCAGTCCCAGGATATGACACCTGGGAGTGGCCACAAGTGCCCTGGATAGGTGACTCAGAATCTTGCCCCAGCCTTGTTGCCAGCTAGCTGGGGCAACCAACTCCTGTGCTTTCCTCATCTACAGGTGGAAAGCTGGGTGAGTCACTGCTGCTCAAATCCCCTGATGACTTCCGGGGTGAGGCAGTTGTAGCTGAGCTCTTCCAGGTGATCTTCACCTCATCTAGGTGTGCCTGGGAACCTTAGGTTGGGGCAGCTTCTTTCACCAGCACCCATTAGAATCACCCATGGAGCCTTTGAAATGTGGCAATGCCCATGTCCCACCCAGGCCAAATAAAACTGTCCCCTGGAGATGGGTACCATGACAGAGGTTGGGGATCACGCTCTTGAGCTCTGTAGTTGATGGCCTGGAGGATGCTTGCTTAGAGATGACTTTACCCTCCAGTTGTCTGAATTCATGAATGAGCAAACTCTCAGGGTCTCAGGCAGGGCCTGGACACTGAATAGCAGATCCACACCATGCAACTGCCAGAGACAAGCTAGAGTCTGGCTATCCCTCTGTCGCCATGGTGCCTGCCCTCTGGAGTCAAAAGGAAATGATGCTTTATAGTTAAATAAAAAACTGAAACAAAAGTAGAGCATTATTGATTTATTAGAAAAACTAGTAAATGGGTTTCCTCTGGTTGGTGGAAGCACATTTGAGCAGGTAGAGGACAAGGCCCAGCCGGCCCCAGGGCCAGCCCTAGATGGCATGATCTGTGCCCAACAGGGTTGCATTCCTCTGCAGCCACCTCCTCTAGTGTCCTCCCTGAGCTTGCTTGTCCAAGGGACCAAGCCATGTGGCCTACTGGCCTCTTCCTCCTCTGGATCTCTACCTCCTCCGCTAAGGGTAGAGGCGGGGATCCAGGACCAGCCTAGGGGAACTGTTGCCCTCCAGTAGGCAGGAAGGAGGAATTGGGGGGTGGGGGAACCGAGCTTACACAGGCCTCCTGTTAGTGCCAGTGGAGGTAGGGTGGGAGGGTCCTGGGAGGGCCCCAGGACCCTCTATTCCTCCTCAGCCAGCCAGCCAAAGGCCGGGACAAAGGCAACAAGGAGAAGGGAGAACCACCTGACCATGCCCAGAAAGCGTCCTCTAACTGCCCTGGGGAGGAAGCCTGTTATGCTGGTGTGGACTGGAGCTGTGTCATCCCAGTTTGGGAGTAACTGTCAAGAAAGAGGCTGTGAAATAGAAAATGTCAGGAGAAAAATCAGCCTTGCCAGGTTACCAGGAGAGCCTAGCCCTGGGTACACACACGGGATTTTTCCAAAGCTAGCCACCTGCAGAGTCAGTCCAGTTGAGTGTCTTGGGGCCTGGGTGACATGGGTGAGCTCTATAGGGAGCTGGCTGTGATGGTAGGTCACATGCAGTTGGCTGCCCTTGCCCAATCCTGGGACCTGGGGTGGTTAAATCCTAGCTCATCCTTGGAGCCCTTTCTTGGTTCTATGAAGTTAACTTGCTAGAAATTCCTCACTTCAGGTGCTAATTGGGTACATGTGGAAGGGAAGGGTGGACCCTCATCCCTTGATCTCCCAAATACTAGACTAGGGAAACTGAGGGAGCTGCTTACCACCTAATGCCTTCAATAAGGAGCCCACTGCCTGTCCCAGAGATGAACATACCCTTGAGTGCACCAAAGCCTTTTTTACCACCAGGTGAGTGCAGATGCCTCTCTGCCTCTGCCCTTAGTTTCTTGACTGTAAAAGAGGCTAGTGAATGGTACCTGCTTGGTTCCCTGTAGAAGCAGGGGGCTCTAGAGCCCTATACATGGAGGCTAAGTAAAAAGTGGCTGCAGAGATAGGGAAATCAGGCCCCACTGAATAACGTCCCTCTTGTGGCTCCTGTCTGCTGGAGTTGGCTTCATACTCATGTTAGAGTCATAGGGTGTAACTGCTCTCTGAGTTGTACCTTCCCTGGTTAGCACTGAGGGATTCTGGGAAGGCTTTGTAACTGGATAGGGAAGGCAGAAACTGGGCCCAAGGGATGCTAATTGTCTCCTAGGGGGGAAAGGACAACTGCCCTCAACTTGACCTTTTGGATCTAACCCCTTTTACTGTGCTGGGTTGCAGCTGTATTGTTTTCAGTTGAGTAGCAGAGGAAGTCCTTGCAAACCAGTGGTCCCTCTCCTCCTTAAGCCTAGAAAGGCACTCCTTGCAGACAGAGGCCACAAGAGCGCCTTTTGGTGCTTGGAGAGGGGGTGGTAGATGTTTGGTGATCTCTGTACCATGTAACCCCTGGAATCTAGGGCTAGGCCTACAGAAGCCAATCGAGAGGCCACACCTTTATGATAGTGGCCTCAGCATTCATCCCTGTGTTCCAGGGGTAATTGTGTCACATGACTATGTGATAAACATAGCTCTGTGTCGAGCCAGTGGCCTGGGTGGTACCCACTGCAGACGTGCTACAGTGGGTATTTGGCTTTGGGATGCTTTACTCAGAACCTGGGGTGTTCAGCTTGTATCTGGGGCCAGCAACTGGCCATGTATTGCTGGTTTGGCTGCAACCGGGAGTGGGAGAGAAGGGCCACCACATAGAGGCAGAGCCTAGCAGTATTGGGACCCGTCTGTCCTGTGGCAGAGGTTTGAGCCCGAAGCTCTAGGGAGGGTATAAGAGCTGCTAGTCTTTGCCACTGTTCCAGTGCTAGGAGAGGCAAAAGGTTCAGCAGGGAGGGAGGGCAAGAGACCCCTTTAGTCAGGACACACCAAATGATGCTTTTTCAGGTACAAGAAGGAAAGAAGGAATGCACTAGCCCTGAGGACAGAGTCCCAGATCTAAGGAAGCCAAGTGGGGAGGAGGCTGGTGGTACCCAAGGCTCAACATCTCTTATTGTCTTCTTGGTGCTCACCAGCCCCTTGCCCAGAGCTGGGGCTCTGAAGGCCCTTTCTCCTGCCCACGAGGGGAAGGTCAGCCATTGCCAGTGTCCCTTTTCCTTTCAATGACTGTGACTATGGGCAGTGACCTGAAGTGAGACTTGCGGTAGGAATGGGCAGCATCAGCGGAACCCCACCAGACTTCCCAGTTTTTATGGGGTCAGGAAGAGAAAAGTATATACCTTATAGAACCTTTTCTAGCCCCAGAGGAGATAGAGCTCCTGTCCCAGGAGCCCAGCTGACTGCATGGGGAGTAGGGGTGTGGAGGGCTGTTGGCAGGTGGAAAGGAGGCCTGGCAGGCAAGGCAGCTATTGCAGTGCAGTGTGGGGCCCTGGGGCTGGCCCAGCAACTCGAGCAGGCAGGTTGCAGGCAGCGGGTGGCAGGCAGAAGGAGGACTGGCCACTGCAGAGGTCAAGGCCACAGGCTCCTATTCCTTTCATGTCCCGATGCACACTGCTGTGCTGCCTGGCCAGCCCCACCCCCGGGGCTGCCAGCTGCTACTTTTTCTTAGGGAAGAAGCTGAATCTCTTTTCCTTGTCCTTCTTGCCGAGGCTGGCATCAGGACCAGTAAGGGAAGGCAGGGGCAGGCTCTGGGCCTTGACACGGATGCTCTGGGACTCGTTGATGGCTGTGCTCATGCCCTGCAGCCAGGACAGCATCTCCTCCTGTAGAGTAGGAGCATCAGGGAGTCCAGGAGGACACATGCAGCTATGATGTGCTCCTGTGACTGCCCATTCTGCAGGGGCCTTGAGGTCAAGTGTCAGATCTCCACCCACCCCATTGTAAGCCACATCGGAGCTAGGCCATGAGCGCTTACCTCATCTTTGCCATGGAACAGCCACTCACTCCCATTACTCAACCTAAGGAGACAAAGGTTTTCCTGTCATGGTGCCATCTCTGGAGGCCTTTACCTGGGCAGAGAGCTGGCTAATGACCTCACAGCCTAATATCTAGACCCTACTGAGCAGCAGAATACTTGAGAGACCTAAAAATGCTATGAAACTTTTTGATTAGAAAAACCACCCAGGGCCGGGCATGGTGCATGACTTTAATCCCAGCACTCGGGAGGCAGAGGCAGGCAGAGCTCTGAATTCAAGGCTGGCCTGGTCTACTCAGTGAGTTCCAGGACAGTTGGGACTACAGGGAGATCCTGTCTCAAAAAGACCAAAAGAAAAAGAAAAGAGAAGAGAAAAAAGAAAGACAGAGAAAAAGAAAGACCACCCAGGAGCAGCTCTAGCTTGGATCTAGTCTACAGTGGGCATGCCCAATCAAACCTTCAGCTTAAGGTTCAAAGGGCTTATGCAACAGACAGGGGGCTCTGTGCAGTAAGGCTCACCTCAGCTTAAAAACATGCTTCTTCTTCTTGTAGTTGGCAGCAATTTCACAGATGGCATGTCTCAGGGCCAGAGGCTCCTCCCCATGGTAGGGTACCCCCAGGGCCAGGTTCCTAGCATCCTTGTAGAAGGTCAGCTCGCTGTTCCTCAGCACACAATACAGGTTGTTCCAGGACCTGCAGTGATGTGGACAGGCAGGTCACCAGCTGTCCTGATGCAGCAGCCAGTTCCTATAGCCTCACTGTAAGTTTTTACTGCATCATTTTACCCTAACAAATAGTAACAGATTTTATTGTTTAGAAAAGAGGGGAGATTAAAAACTAACTGCATGTGATTTCACTATCAAAAGTTAGCTATTGTTTATATTTTATGTATGGCTTAGTCTTTTTTCTGTTCACATGTTTTCTATTTGCATAGATAACTAAAATTGGATTATATTGTATAGTCAGGTTTTTTTTTTTTTTTGTGTGTGTGTGTGTGTGGAAACACATGCATGCATATGATGAGAATACAACATTCCCTGAGTAACAGCATTGTGAGAAGAATTCAAATTAGTGGATAAAAAGAAAAATCATTTAAATGCTAAGTCTACTAGCACGCTATTACT
>NW_008355157.1:409518-425236 GCF_000622305.1 Nannospalax galili
GGTTCTGTACATGTTCTATCACTGAGCTACATGCCAGGCCTTATATATTCCATTTTATATTCTGCTTTTAGGACTATAGGAGTATACCATGAATATTTCTCTATGTCCTCAGTATTACTTGAAAATAATTTTGCATAGCTGTATGATACCCCTTCGTGTATATATGCCTTTATTGGGGGTTTTATAATAGTAGAAAACTTTTCTACAATTTAACAGTAATGTAATGATCTTTTTTTTAAATCTGAGAAATTATATTTATTGAGAACTCTTCCTTTATCATAGATGGGTGTTTGCTTTCTTTTTTTTTGGTGGTACTGGGAATTGAACCTGGGGCCTCAGGTATGCCGGTCAAGCATTCTACCACTGATCTGCATACCCATCCCCAGTCCTGAACATTCCTATGCAAAAGTTTTGCTTATAATTCTAGTTCTTTTTTAAAAAATTTATTTTCTTTTAAATTATGTGTATGTCTGAGTGTGGTTATGTGCACATGTATGCAAGTATCAGTGAAGGACAGAAGAGGGTGTTGGATCCCTTGGAACTGGAATCACAGATGATTGTAAGCTACCCGATATGGGTGCTAGGAACTGAACTTGGGTCACTGAGCCATCTCTCTACACACACCCCTTCCCTTTTTTCAAATTTCTCCAATTTATTTTTATTTTATGTGTATGAGTGCATGGCCTGCATGTGTGTAAGTGTACCCATTGTCCTGCAATGTCTGCAGAAGAGGGCATTGGATCCCCTGGAACTGGAGTTACAGAGGGTTGTTAGCCACCATGTGGGTGCTGGGATTCGAACCTGGGTCTTCTGCAAGAGCAGCCAGTGCTCTTAACTGCTAGCCATCTCTCCCAGCCACCCCCCCCTTTTTTTTTTTTAGATACTGGAGATAGAACCCAGGACTTTGAACATGCTAGACAGGATCTCTACTCAAGAACTACATCCCAAGCTACTATTTATTGAGTTACTTCAGCTTTGCAGTGCTGGGGACTAAATCCAGGGTCTTGCACGTACCAGGCAAACGATATGCTTCTGATCTTGGGATATATTTCTAGAAGTAGAATTATAAAGTCTAAGACCATCTGTGTAAGTTTAACTTTTCATATTCTTCACATATTTGATATATCAGAATGAAGACCTGAGCAAGGTCTTTTGTTTTGGTGATTGTTTTTGCTTTGATATTACATGCTCAGTATACTGTTGTTTTGTTTTGATTTTGTTTCCTGAGCCAGGTCTCTCTATATAACTTAGGCTGGCCTCAGAATTGAGACTAGAAGCGTGTGCTACCATGCTTGGCTCTGTCCTACCACTTAAGAAAAACAAAAACCAAAAAACTAAAAAACCAGCAAGATTTCTTCCAGTCTAGGCTCGTTTTCATCAGCCCATTTGGAGAAGATCAAGCTCATAAGCTCACAGTGGGCTTGCCCAAGCTCCTTCACTGACAACTGGGAAACTTGGTGCATTTTTATGGTAAAAAGAGCAGAGAAGAATTACAGTTTTCTTGCTGCTTCACTTCCTTCTCCTGCTCTCCCTCTTTTGAAGGCAGGCAGTTGGAGACCTAGGAGGTCACAAAGGGAAGAAGTACTGTCAGGCCAAAGAGATGATTTGATTCATGCAGAGTGGCTGCAGAGCCCTTTTTAGGAAGCTCAGGCCTCTGACTTGCAGCTCAGGGATCCTCCTGTAGTAAGGCAATGGCAAGGACCAGGGTACTTGGTGTTTAGTCCTGCCTTGAACAAATGGTTAAACCTCTCTGAGGTGCTATGTCCCCACTTGAAATGAAAATTACAGTACCTCAGGTGGGTATAAAGATTTGGCCAGTACTACTAGAATGCACACATTAGATGCCCAATAAATGTTAGCTTCCCCTTTCCCAGTGGACGGTACACTTAAGCAATGAACTTATTCAGGATGGTTGAGTCCCCAAGTGATCATTCCTTTTGAGGATTTGAAACAACTGTTGAGTCCACCAGGACAGAAGCTCTTGAAGTAACACTGTCTTCTGCCTCTTGCTGCTACCCCATTTCCCCGGGGCCCTGGGCTGCTGATAAAAGGAAAGGGACCCGGGGACCCCAGGCAGGGCAAAACTGGATAGACCAATCCTAAGTGCATGACTGGTTCAGGGGCATGAAAGGATTCAGTCTTTGCATCAGCACCAGAAGGGACCTCCAGAAGGCATCTAGGTCATGTTCCCTAATCATCTCCCATTTTACAGCTGAGAAAAGTGAGGTCCAGAGGGGTAAAAGTGGGGTTTGGCAATGCCAAGTTACTAGCACCAAGACTTACTCTCTCTGTTACTGTAATAACTGGCTAGTGCTCACCAAGGGCCTGCTCCATGCCAGACACAGCATCAAAAGGCCTGCTATTGCCATCATCTCCATTTTACAAATAAGGAACCGAACTTAGAGGAATTGGGTAACTTTATAGGAAGTTGTAGAATTTGAACTCAGAACCAAAACGAAGATAGGCTTTTTTCTATCATGCCAAGTAACAGGATCGTTCTCCCCACCTATGGCATCAAAGCTTGTGGAGCTGCTTAGCCTCCCCAGCGGTCCTTCCCCCACACACCTGTTAGAGGCCTTCTTGTTGGGCCCCTCTAGGTCATGCTTGCGGCCCAGGTAGCCCTCCATCTGCACACTGTGCCCGAGGTCCCGCTGGGCTGGCAATGTTGTAGGCTCATCACCCTCACTCAGGGGCGTGTCCAGGACCTTAAAGAGGGGCTCTGTGACTGTTCTCTCATCCCCGCACGATTTTTCTTCCTGCTTGTCCTTGTGCTGTCCTGGCAAGGGTGGCGGATGCAGATACTGAGGCCATAGTCTCCTTTCTTCCCCCTGCTTGGGGAAAAGGAGAGGAGCATACCTTCATGGGGGCTCACCTTTCTTGACATTCCCACCTTTCTGCTTCTCTTCTGCCATAAGCCACTGGGCCCACTCTCAGTCTCTTCCAGTTTGTCACAGGGATCTACTTGCATCCCTGGCCTCTGTCTATGATTCTGGTTCCATCTCCCTCACCTCACAGTGGGTAACCCCTTGTCTCCACCTAACATATAACGAAAGGTTGTTTGAAGGATCTGGAAGGACCTGGTGATTCACATATCCAGGGCTTGTTCCAAGGCCATAGTCAAGCTCTGGCTCAGGCCTGTTCCAGGCCCCACCCCTTCTTCCTCCAGATTCTTCCATTTGAGACACATTGGAGCTCTGGAAATACTTTGCAGAAAGCATCTGCTGCTGGGACACACTTTGAGCCACTTGGATGAGGGAGTTGAGTGGGAACTCTTCTGCTGCCTTCAAATTGTGACTGAAGCCCTCTATCTCCCCTCACCTTATAAAGTGAACCTACTAGGCCTGCGTCAGCTCTGATACGCCCCCTCTTGTCACCTGATAGGAGCTTGTTAGAGTTCCTAGCGCTGGCTCTGACAGGTCCCCTCCCATCACCTAGTAGGAACTTGTTGATCAGGCAGGAGTTCCTAGTATTTGTTGCCTAGAGTCATTGTCTTGAGGGAAGTGCTATGGGTTTTACCTCCCTGTGGGGCCCCTGCATCCCAAGCCAAGAGAGGGAAGCAGCTGTTGGTTTGTAGGTGGTATCAGGGGGCCCAGGAGAAGAACTGGATCTCCCATTCCCTAGCAGGACATCTAATCATGCAGGGCCTGTCTGATTGACCTGCTCTTGTACCCGAGGCAGCAGAATGTGGGGGCAGCTGACCCTCAATAGTCAGGTGGTGCAAGATTAGTGGGAGGGTCTTCTAGGTGCCGAATGAGCATGAAGGAAGGCAGCCTCACTGGGGCCATGGACCTAGTGCACCATTCTCATGGCCTGACTGCTGGAGACCTCAGTATAAGGTAGAAAGGTATCTGGATTCCTGAAGGCCATGAACAGGCAGCCCGGGAGGACCAGAGTCACCCAAGAAATAAAGGGATTGCTCTGGGGTCTACTCTGTCTTTCCTTTCCCAGCAACTGACTGGGAGAAGAACACTGGGGAGGAGCAGAGAAGAGACAGGAAAGAGTAGGCCATATTCTCTTCATTGGGGTGCATCCTGAGGCAGAGGGTAGAGGGTGTGAGCACCAAAGTGGACATCAGACTGAAGCTTTAATCTGAAACAAACTGGGTACTTTTAGCAGTTGCAAATGACTGGGCTTTGCCTGAGGTAGCACTATGGAATACCAAGGGGAGATGCCCTGGGGAAGTTCAAAAAAAGTGGCGGGAAGACTGGTAAAGCTGCTCGTGCATGTATTCCATCAGATTAGGATGACTCAGAAAACAGGTTGTAAGGAGAGGTCCTAGTAAGATGTTATTCAAAGAAAAGGTAAGCTGGATGGAAGCGTTTGCAAACCACTGACCTCACATTTTCTATGTATAGTGAGAAAATGCTCAGAGGTTAAATGACTCTGGATGGCACACAGCTAATAAATATACAAAGTAATTAGGAACATGCCATCTAGAATTGGGCAAGTCTTAGTTTTTTGTTTTTTTTAATGCTTTAAAATTTTTTATTTTATGTGTATAGTTGCCTACATGTTTGTATGTATACTATGTGTATGTGCCTGATACCTATGGAGGCCAGTAGAGGGCATCAGATCCCCCATAGCTGGTGTGACAGATGACTGAGCCACCATGTGAGTGTTTGGAAGAGAACTTGGGTCCTCTGCAAGAGCAGCCAGTGCTCTTCACCACTGAGCCATCCCTCCAGCCCCAGGTCTGGGTTTTTGATCCCATTTATCGGGTACTTTCTTTTGCTTGTTAGAATCCCTTGAGGGTGTAGTCGAGCCACAATATTATCTGCATTCTGCAGAATTTGCACCTTAGAGTGTCTGCCATGAGCCAGCATTGGCCCCAAGGCTCTGGAGGCTCTGAAGCCTGGCCTGGATCTCCCTCTAGAGATGAGGATGAGCAGGAGTGGAAGGGCTGGGGCTGTAAGCCTTGTTTTAGAGTCCTGCTGTGGCCCCAATACAGTCAGCCTTCTGCTTTGGATAAGGTTAGATTTCCATGCCACCTCTTAGTTCCAGTCTCCAGCACAGCTGGAGAGGGGACACTGTCCAGGGGACCAGGCGTGGGCACAATGCCACACCTACAGATACGCAGGAAGCTTCTAGCCCCTGTCATGGGGTCTTGGAAAAGGTGCTGTATCAGCTACTGGGAGGGAAGCCACCTGACCCTCATAGCTGCACTTGCCCTGCTCCTGGCCTCTCCCCTCCTGGGACTAGCTCGTGGAAGCTTCTGAATCCACATTTACTTCCTATGCTTTTCCTTCTGCCCTTTTCTCATCTGAAAATCAAGACGGATTCAGCCGGAGCTGACTCCCATCATGTCTGCCTCTTCTTGCTGCACCCTGGGCAGGGACAAGCCCAGGCTGTGATCATTTGTGTTCTGAGGCTACATGGTTGAGTTATGGGTTGGCTTTGGAACACAGAGGTTTCCAGTATATGCAGACTTCTTCTCTGGTCTTGCTTTTGTGGAGAGGATGGCAGTGTATTCTGCCTCCCACCCCGCACAAAGGCCAAGACCTGAGCAGGAGGAGCTGAGAATGAAGGTGTGGGTAGAGGGGTTTGACTTTGACAGGGCTCATTTCCATCCTGGACTGGAGATAGACACAGATGAGGAAGATGGACTAGAAGGAAGGTGGATGCAAGAGAGGAGGGAAGGGCTAGGGATTCTTTCTTCTCCTCAGCTCCCAAGGGAGTCTGGCCAGCTTCTAAAGGAGTAGGGGAGGAGGAGGGAAGGGAGAAGACTTTCGCCAACATAGCCCTTCTAGAACAGCCACCCCTTCCCCACTGAACCTTTTCCCACTGTGCACATACCCTCTCCCTGGCCCAAAACCTGGGTGTTAGGTCACATGGGCCTGGAGTGAAGTCTCTGAGTATCCATATCTAAGGGACAGGAGAGAACCCAGCAAGTCACCAACCTTCCTGATGCTGTCTGCTAGTGGGGTGGAACCTGAACCCATTCCATGGGTGATTTGAAGCCTTTCAGAGTGAGACAGTGACTGCAAATGTTGACTATGAGCTCCACCCCTCCTGACCTACCCTCCTCAGGGCTCTGTGGAGCAATCTAGCCAGTACCCATGTGGTCAACGTGACCATCTCAAATACCCTTTGATCTAGAATAAGTGATGCTCAGAACTTCTTAGTGAGTCTTCTGCCACTGACAGGCAAGGTCCCACTTACTCTGTCCTCTGCAGCTTTCAACTGGGATACTCTGAGCCTCCAGACAGGTGAACATGTAAAAAAGCCCTTCAGGGCAGCTCAGACACAGCCTGAGGCTCTCAAAGCTTGAAGGGGAACCAGAGAGGAAGGTGTTTTAGAAGGTAAATGCAGAAGTCACTAAACAAGACAGAGGTCAACAGCACTACCTAGTGGGAGGTTCTGGTAATTCAGATTTGGGTTTTTACAAAGCATTCGCAGCTTTGCAAAGAAGCTCTTGGGATGACTATGCCTAGACGTATCCCAGTGGTCATATATATATATATTTTTTTTTCTGAAGCAAAATCAGTGTTTAGAATATCACTCTTGGGGCTCTGATCTGTAGAGAAATGTTCACAAGATAGTGGAGAAGTCAGAGGGAGTTGCTTCCTTGCCTCCTCTGGTCAGTCCTGCACATGGTATACCCGAAGCATAGCAGTGTGGTGCAGATCTTTATTCTGCAACTCATAAGAGACAAGGAACTTCTGGGGCCTTGTATTTGTAGCCCTACCTCTAGCAGAAAGATGTAGGTAGAATCAGCAATGAAGGCCTTATTAGGGAAGCAGGTTCCATGGGGAAGACTGGAGGTGGCCAGTGAGGGGGCAGGCGTAGGTGAAGCCCAAGCTGAGTCAAGGAGACACTTTCAGAATTCTAGAGCTGAGAAGAGGCCTTGTGCCGGTGGGGGGGGGTCAACACATCAGCTAGTCCCACTACAGATGGGAAAACTGGATTCCAAAGAGCTCAGGGACTGTCTAGTATCATGCAGCAGGTTAAAAGTAGGGCTGGGCTACACTAGAGCTGAGAAGAGGCCTTGTGCCGGTGGGGGGGGGGTCAACACATCAGCTAGTCCCACTACAGATGGGAAAACTGGATTCCAAAGAGCTCAGGGACTGTCTAGTATCATGCAGCAGGTTAAAAGTAGGGCTGGGCTACAAGGCCATAGTTTTGCTTCCCTGCCCACACAGGACTTTTAGATCTGAAAAGGTGGCAACACAGGACCATGGGCTAGGGCATGTAGATGGTCAGGGAACCAAGGGAGCTAACCTGGGCTGCCTGGGCCCAGCTCCAAACCTGCCAGCAAGTGAGTGTTAGGCCTGCAGTATTACTGAAAGTTTCTGCCTCTTTCTAGGTTGGATGCATCAAGAACTCTAAGGTAAGATTAACAGATGGGCTTGGGTAGAAGGACCAACCTTGCCCAGGTCCCAAGGGTAAACAAAGAAGGGAAGAGGTGCAGTTCTCCTACTCTCCCTGGAAGCAAGCCGTAGAATGAGGTAGAGATCCGTTGTGCCAGGCAGGTGAAGGAATCTAGGTAGAAAGTGCCAGGAGAAAGGTGCTCTGGCCAGAGCCCGGAGCTGGCTTCACATTCAGCTGATGTGCAGTTGTAGGGACAGGCTCTTCCAACAGGCACCGAATGGAGAAGATCTGAGCCCCTTGCTGACCTCTACATCTTCAGCCAGGGGGCCTGTGGTTGCTGCCACTGGCCATTAGGAAAATGCATCACTGAGGGGTGCCCAGCACAGGACATCACCCAGAGGAGCTGGGACACCTTGAAAGAGAATGTTCTATTTGGAGGAAATTCTGGGTGTCAGGCTAGGGGGTGGCAAAGGGATCTGGATCCTAAGTGGGGATGGCCGCACAAAGGTGAGTGTCTGGCATGGGCCTGGACTATGAGGAGGGACTGCCTTCAGTGGAGCCTGGTTCTCTGATTTAGACAAGAAGTGTCTAATGAGAAGGTATGTGAACCAGTTGCCAAGAAGGGCAGGGACAGGTGGTGTTGGCTGCTGATTGCAGGATAACATGGGCAGAAAACATATACTCAAGAGACCCTTGAAAGACCTCATGGCGTTGAGGTCAAACAGGGAGAAGCCCCAGGATTTGATGGGAGGGGGACAGCCACCTCAGAGTCTTAGTGGAGTCTTGGCAGGGCCTTGGAAAGTCAAGCAAATCACATAAGCTTGGTTTTTTAGGGTACTGTCTTGCTAGGAAACTGGGCTGGGTGGGGGAAGCAGGCAGCATGGTGGGAATCTCTTCCACAGAAGATGTTCAAAAGTCAGAAAGGGAGGTGGACATAAGAGATGAAATTTCTTCTGGAGACTGAGACGCTGAAGGTTTATTTCCAGGATCTACCAGCAGGTGGCGCAGGGAACTGAGCTCAGACTACTAACGCCACGGCTAAAGAAATCTGGCTCAGGATCACAGGGCCTTCTCCTAAATTCTGAAGATGCACTCACAAGGAAAGGAACACTGGTCACAGGGTGTCCTCTCTTAAGGTAATGCTGGTGAGAACTTGAGTGCAAGAATTCACACCACACAACAGATTGCTCAATCTTTGCCATCTGATGGGTTCTGTAATGTGAGCCTAGAGCATGCGTAGGGTCTCCAGGATGGAGAGCCCCAGTCCAGTTGGTGTGGAGGGTCTTAATAATGCTATAATCTATATGGAGGATGATTCTTTTAAGAGATGAAGGGCTGAGCCGAATGGGGAACAAGTAATGGACTTAAATGAAGTATGCTAAGTGCCAGATGCTCCTCCCGCATTCTCTCTTTCGAGCCTGCAGCCTCTCTGCAAGGCAGGTCCTGTTGCTACTCCTGTTTTACAGATGAGTAAAGTGGGGAGAAGGGGGGACAGGTAACCTGCCCACAGCCACACATCCACCAATGGAAGGTGGAAGATGCAGGCCTGTCTGGCCCCAAACACAATGCTCTTCATACCCAGTTCTGCTGGTGTGCTTGTGTAGAACACCATCACTCCTGAAGAAAGCATTATCCGATGGGTACCTAGTCTAAATGAGATATGCTCAGCTTATGCAAGACATGTCGGTAATTCATTGAGGTGGCATGATCACATCAGGGCTACACTGGAAGGGACTGAAAAGGGGGCTTGTGTCACACAAGACCCACGGCTAGATGCCTTAGGCAACAGAAGAGTACCAGATGGTAGCAGGATGAACAGCCACTCTGCCAGTCCAGGATGTACCCTCTGCAGCATCTGATGTCTTGGCTCCTGGGCTCTGAGGGAGAAGGCCTGTCTAGACAGGTTGCAAAGGCTGTTTGAAGACAGCTGTTTGCAAGAGAAGAAAAAGAATCAGCTGAACTTGCTGAGTTTAAAGCGGTCAAAGAGATGGAGAGATGGAGACTTAGGGTGGATAGAGACAGATGCCCAAAAGGAGAATGCAGAGGCTGTGCTGAACAGGAGGAAAGAGAGTGGGGTAGGGAAGCCAAGGTGAGGCTGGGGCAGACAGTGAGCAGCCCCATGGATGGCAGGCTGGAAGATGGTGGGGGGCTTTAAGGGGAAGTGGGGTTGGGGGGCCGAGTGGCTCAATACTATACCCTAAGGACCAGCTGTCTATCTGAGATGGTACCAGAGACCTTGGATAAGATGACAGAATGCAGTGCAGACCACTGGATAAAACAAGAGTGAGGTGGGAAGGTGGTTTGCAAGCTTCTCTTGGATAGGGAGGAGGAGACCTGGTCTACTGACACCAGAGGAAATGAGGCCTCTTCAGGAGTGGTCTCCACCAGGCCTGTTGCCTGTGTGGTGACTTTGGAAGAGCTGGTGGCTGCAGAATCTCTCCATGACCTGGAGCTCAGCATTAACTAAAGCACCAACTGTGTCCAGGTCTGCCATCCAACGGTCAGGTCAAGTTGCCAGTTTCCCATCCGTTTCCAAGGTGCCTCCAAATGCTGAGTCTCATTCTGAATCCATCAGTATCTAGGATGCTGTGACACACAGCCTGAAAGAAGGAATTTAAGAAGAGTTTCTACAGCAGAAGGGCCAGGTGCTGGCATCTGGTGTAGCAAAGAGAGAGCTGGCACACCCAACTGTGGGCAAATGTCCAGAAGGAAAGCAGGTTTCTCCAGGGAGCCAGGGCATGGAGCCAGACTGTAGGCAGACACACCCTCGCCATGCTGACTCAGGCATCCTGGGGAGACAGGAACACGCCTAGGTTTTGGGGAAGCTGACGTTTGTTCCAGGCTGAGTCTGCCCATTGCGAACAAATAGGATTTGCATTCGCTGCAAATGTCTGAAAGAGCTGCTGTATTGTACGGGGGAGGGGGAAGGACTGGGAAAGCTTGTTCAGGCAAGAAGAAACACAGCTGCTGTTCCACACCCACAACATCCATCCACCAACGTCAGAGCCTCGCTGCTGGCTGCTGATTAAAGCTCTCGGTGGCTGGGAGGCTCCTGCTGGGTAGAGTTACCCTGGGGGCAACAGTGGTTGGAGCCAGCAAGACCCTGGCTAAAAGGTGGCCATGGTCTCTAAGCTCAGTGCCCCCAGTTCCCAGGGCACTGCCCCTTTCATTCGAAAGTGCTGGTTATTTCCCCCAAATCACATAAATCTCTGAAACCAAGGATGGAAGAGGCAAAACTGAGAGATCCAGATTACTACATCAGCTTACCAAGATGCTCAGTTCCAGTGTCCAGAGAAGCTGGCTGTGTAGCCAGTCTCAGAAAGTCACATTTAAAAGTGGTGTCTGTGATCTGTCCCTCAGGTAAAATTCTTCCCTGACAGACTGCTGAAGGCTACAAATGGCATCGGTGCTGTTGAGCTGTGGAGTGGCCTTGAATCCCAAGGACCCTTGTACTGCACACTGGGTCTAGCCTTGGGAGCTTAGGGACAGGTATGGTTTGTTGGTCCTAAATAGAGGAGACTATTTGTGGTCAAAGCCCCTAGGAGCAGCCATCCCTTTGAGGAGTGTTGCTCCTGTCATCACAGCAACCCTGCAGGTGAGTGCTTCAAGCAGCCCCAGCTTCCCACCACAAGGCCAGGAAATAGTATGGTGTCTAGGAAGAGGTCTTGAGGCCCTTGAGCCTGGGGTGACTTGCATCTGCTTCAACACCATGGGAACCCACTTCCCTTCCTCAGAGGAGAAAACATTGCCTCACAAACACTACACTGGGGAGCCTGAGGTGGGAAAGCTTTGAAGATGAGCTGACACTTAGCGGGGCCCCCAGGCCTTTCCCAGGAGAAGGGGTTTGTAAGGCAGAGGGTATCAGGGTGAAGGTGCCCCTGGCCAGAATGCCCTCACACATTAAACTCTGGCAAAGGTACAGCGGAAAAGCCACCAGGCCCCCGTAAGGCTTTACTTTTGGCACTAGCATATTTCCCCAAACATGGACGAGAGCAAACACTCTAGCCTTTGATCTCCATTCTGGCCACAGGATGGCTGATGGATGACTGACAGGTCACCAGGGTGCCTTGGAGCTAAGAGCTGATAGGAGGAAAAAGGGAAAACCACTTCCCCCACCCTCCCTTGAAGGGCTGTATTGCTGATACACAGGAATGTAGACTGTAATCCTACAGAGACCTTTATAAGGCAAGAGACTGGGGGAAGGGGAGTGTTCTAAAACCACACAGGAAGTTCCAACAGAATAAAAGACCAGAACCCAGACATTTCAATTTCATTCCAAGAGTTTTGTTTCTTGTGATTCCTTGTGTCTTTGGCTTGTCTTACACTTACCTGTGGAAAGGGACTGGTTTTTACCAGACTATGCTTTAATGTGCAGAAGTGAGGGACAGCAGTGGCATTGTACAGTGATGGGTTAGCAGCTCAGTCATTGCATGTACAGATGTGTGCATGCACACACATGGGAGGAGGCCTGGATTGGGGCCCACAGGATGCTGTCCTGTAGCATGTACCATCCAGACAGGACAAGGTTACCTGGTCCACTCCCGTCTATAACCCCAGCAGGAAGCAACATGCATTAGTACAGGTTTTACACGAAGCAATGTGGCGTTTATTTATACTATGGGACCGACACCAGACTACACAGACAGGACCAGCAGGTGAGCCATGGCACCCCAGGCCTAACCCAAGAAGGAGCAGCAGATAGCTGAACCTTCCTGAGATGAACCAGGGGTTCTGTAAAGGGGAGTTAAATAGGGCTGCAAAGAGCTTGAGAGGAGCTCTTGGGAGGAGGCTGGACTGAGTTTTCTCTGACTGCATGGGCTCCAGCCTCCTCGTTCTCAGATCAAAGATGATTTGAAGTTAGACCCTCCCTCTGCATCTTAAAGGCTCAAAAAGTATTAGCAGCAAGAAGTCTGTTTCCAGGAGGGCCTGGTGTTCATTTGATTAGCCATCTGGTTTCTTTCTGGTACAGGCATGGGTTGGTTTTCCCATCTGGTGAGTGGCTGGTTCTCCAGCAAGGGTCTCAGGTGGGGACTCGCTCCTCCCCCAGAGAAACACTCAGATTTAAGCAAATTTTATTTCTCCCAACCCAATGATATTCAGGTGTTGGATGGAGGCGGCTCTGATGCACATGTAGTTACACTTACACAAATGTACGTGACAGACAATGGTAGAGATGCTCAGGTGGTCATGAAGCCCATACACCGGGGACACCATGGCATGCAGACACACAGGGATGCAGGGCAGAAGCACAGATGGAGGCAGGAGGCAGGGGCAGCTCCAGCCCAAGTGCAACAGTCCATATGAGCCCCAGGAGTTCTTGCTTCCTCCGACGGGGGAGGGGGGGCGGTTGAGGGGGGTGGAAGGAGACAGGAGTTGCTGGTGCTGGGAAAAGGGGGCTGGAAGGTAGTCTACCATTGACAGGGGTAGGAGGTGGGGTGAGCGGAAGGGGAGGTGGAGGGATGATGGGAACTTCAGTGGGATCTTCTTGTGATACGTCTTCCAGCAGAGCCCAGCAGTGCCCTCTGCTGAGCATGATGGGCTGGTACAGCTCAGAATAGGAAACTAAAGGAATTGAAGGGTGTTGTGTGTGTATCTGTGTGTGCGCTAAAATCTGAGTTTAGCAAGGATTTTGCACAAGGAGGTATGTGCATTTTTCTGGGGATGGCTTGTGTAGCAGAAAGTTCCACTGAACATACTTATCTTTCTAAATCCTCACTCAGCTCAAACATGCTCATGAAAGCATGGGAGATGGGGTGCATGAAGGATCTGCTGATCCTGTGGATCCCCAGAGCTACATGCTATAGGGGTCCATGCAGTGGTACAAACCGCATGCAGATTTCCAGCTTTCTTCTCAGTCAGCTGCTCCCAGAGCATCTCTCCAACCTGGTCCAAGCTGTCCAAGCTCTCTGCACAGGCCCACAAGGTCCAAAAGGACCCATTCCAGGTAAGGTCCTAAAGCACTATATCCAGGGCCACTGGCAGTCACTCTCTTTTGGACCCCTCAGCCAAGACTCTGGCTCACCCTCCTTTTCTACTAACTGGGGGCTGTTCCCCAGTACTGAGAGCCCTGGAGTTCTCCTTTATACCTGCAGCACCCCAAGTCTGTTCTTGCCTTAGAACCAGCTCCATATATAAACTCTATGACCCATAGCCAGGTCAGTAGAAAGGAGGGAAGGACTCTGACTAGGAAGAAACAATCTTCTAGAAGGGTAGGTAGCCCCACTTTACTGCAGAAAAATGCTTGTAGATGATGCAGACAGGACGAGACAGTCTATTGGTTCGTGTGTGTGTGTGAGTGTGTGTGTGTGTGTGTGTGTGTGTGTGTGTGTACATGAGTATGGATGGGCCCTGAGTTGAAAATGGAGTTAGAAGAAAGATGGGAAAAGAGACTGTGTACAAAAATGAATCATCTCTGTATAAAGTGTTACCCTGTGCTGATATTGATACATTTACTAATAACATTTATTACACTAGATAAAACCAAACTAGTAGAGTCATGTTGGTGGGCTGGTTTCCGGGTTGAAGGGAGGAGAGGAATTATCTATGAATTAAGAAAACCTAAGTATAAAAGTGACTGGTCTAGGGAGGCTTCTAGAGGGGCACACGGGTAGGATGAGGGTGGGGAACCGGCAGCACGCCCTGTCCTCGCCTAGAAGGGGTGAGCAGGCTCTGGCAACAGCGACTCCCAGGAACTAGACAAGCGGGACATGAAACTGACCGGGGATGTTCTCTCAGTGGCTGCACGGCGGACCTGGGGAGCCTCGCCAGCTGTCTCGCCTTCCTCCTCTTGATGCCTGAGGAGGATACAATCTTTCTTTAGTGACAGGTGCCTTCCCCCATGGCCCAGCGTCCCATCTATCAGCAGTTCAGAGTATGCACAGGGCATCTCCTGGCTCTGCTTCTCAGAGATGCTTAGCAAGGAGCTGCCCCAAGGCTTGATGGGAAAAGTGAAGACAGGTACTTCAGATATGAACACGATCCATGTGAGACAGCCTAGGGACCATATCCAGGGGTTCCCAAGGGAAAATTCGGTTCAGCAGCAGCCACTGCTGGCCACCCTTTTCTTCCTGGGCTGGGCTTTAGGCCTCTATGTCTGGCATGACATATCGGAAGCTCTACACATTCTGGGTTATGCTGACAAGGTACCCAGGAAAGGTCGAAGGAGTCTTGTTCAGGTACAGTTTCTTATCAATAGCTTCCTCCTCCTCCCCAGCCACGCCCTTTACAGCATGCTTGGCTTCTTATACATACAGACACAGGGCCAGTACTCACTCAGACTCCTCTGTAGGTCTCTCTGGAGTCTGGCGTTCTTTAAGCTCAAGCTGGTGAAGGAAAGGTAGAGGGGTCAGAGCAGCCACAAAGGGGAGCTACATTCTCAGATGACCTCTCTAAGCTTGGCCCTATACCCCAACATGCCCTGATGTTTGTATCCCAGTCACGCTTTTTGTCTTTGGTGTTCACACATCAATACTTTCTCCCACCTATCAACCCTCTTAATACCAACCTAGGCATCTGACAACTGGAAGAAAGTAGTGCCTCGGACCATCCCACCCGAAGGGACAGCTGTCCCCCTTCCAGCCCCCCAGATACCCTCAGATTACCGTGGTGGGCTTCTCTAGGGCAGCAAAACGTTCTGCCCAGCTGGCTGTGGACTTCTCAAAAGCCTCATGCCTCTTGATGAGCTTCTCCACGCTGTCCACCGTGTGTCCAAAGTCTCGGCTAGCCAGGTAGGGCTCTTGGGCAATCAGCCATGCCTCGGCCACAGAGGCGTCCCTTGAGAACTGGCACACCTCCAGCACTGCCGTGAGAACAAGTCACAAACCCACCCACAAGGCCCAGGGGCCTGTTAGCATTTGGTAGTTCATTGCTGCAGGGGTGGGGGTGGGGTGTAGTTGAGGGGGGCGCTCAGCAGATGCATGCAGGAAGAGCAGCCAAACAGGAAGTTGAGGTGTCCCTCAACCACATGGACACCTTGCTTAACAGTGCGCTCTTGCCTAAGGTCACTGAATTCTCATACTGGGATGCCACCCCATACATTTTATATATATATGTGTATATATACATATATATATATGTATATGTGTGTGTATATATGTATATATGTGTATATATATGTGTGTATATATGTATATATACATATATATAAAATATGTGTGAGTGTAATTTTGCTTACATATATGTAAAATTTTCTATCTGTATATTTTACTTTTATTTTTATGGTACTGGGGATCAAATCCAGGACCTGTGCATGTTAGGTAAACGCTCTACCACTGAGCTTCATCCATAACCCTTGGCTTTTGAGACAGTTCTCAGTATACAGCCCAGGCTGATCTCAATCTTCCCCCCTCCATCTCTTGAGTGCTGGGATTACGGGTGTGCACCATCATGCATAGTATCAGTCATATATATA
>NW_008355157.1:425296-442590 GCF_000622305.1 Nannospalax galili
AGCTGGCCTGGATTTGCTATGGAGACCAGCTGGCCTTGAACTCAGAGATCCACTGCCTCCCAAGTGCTGGGATTAAAGGCGTGCACCTCCACACCTGGCTTTCAGTCATATTTTTAAAACAGCAGTTGGTTGGACCCAACTCCATTGCAGCTTAGATGTCTTCTTTGGGAGCGGTCCTCTGCCTTGAATTCTTGCCCTTGTCTGTTTCACACAGTCACAGACAAGCAGCCATGGGGGACCAGTTCTATCTTCCTTAGCTTACCCAAGATGTTCGATTTTCCTCCCCTTCTTCTCAGCCCCTAACCACTAGTGAACAGAGTTCCCGATGCTCCATAGAACAAACAACTGGGAGGCCAAACACCCAGGAGATACCAGGCCTTGCCCTAACACCTCCCCAGTCACAGCTCAGCAGGGACATCAATCTGGGTGTAGGCAGGGCAGGAGTGAATAAGGAGGAGGGTGGGCAGGGTTGAGAGAGTAGAACATCTGTCTGCACAGGCCTTCTGCCTGCCTCCCCTCAGGCGCTTGGTCTAGAGTTTTGCTGATGAGTGGTACCATGGAGTCTCTTCTAGGTGTGGTTCTGGCATCCTTTAGGTCCAGTAGGGGTTTTCAAGGCTCTGCCCCCAGGTCCCCTAGTCCCCGAGCTGTACTCACGCATGTGGAGCCTGTCAGAGCGGGCCTCCCACTTGTCATCCATCTCCCGCCTCCTGGACATCACTTGCTGCAATTTCTCCCGGATCTGTGGAGAGGAAAGGAGAGAAGCCCAGGCTTTGGTGATTCTCCCTCTGTCTGAGGCAGTCACAGATAGATGCAAAGAACAAGCTTGGCCATACAATTCTGGATTCAAGTCTTGGTCCTGTCACTTGCCAGTATGTGGCCTTCAGTAAATTACTTTGCCTTTCTGAGGAACTTATAGGTGTCTTACCTGTGAGTAGGGGCATCAGCTCCAAAGTATATATACACATGTGGGTACTGGCAGGTGTGGGCCTGCTCTCTTTTAGTGAGCACCCCTCCTCAAGGCAGGACTTGATGTGGCTCAGATTCCTGGCCTGTAGGCAGCTCAGTTCCTTAGAAGCATCCTCTCCTCCCTTCTCCCCCTGAAGCCACTTGTCTAGAAAGCACAAGGACAAGGTCATGGTGGGACTCACCTCTTCTGAAGCCTGGTGTTGCCGCTGCAGCAGGGACTCCCCAAGCTCCAGGCAGGTGCTGAAGTTCTTGGCTCGAGTGTTGATCTCTGCCTTGATGCCCTGGTGATACTTCAAAAGCAGTTCCACCGAGGAGACATCCCTGGGGACAGGAGGACCAGGGCAGAGAGGCAGTTTGGGAGAAGGAACTGGGTCGCTCAGACCTGCCTTGGGAAGTCTGGCCCCACTCCTCTTTGGCCAGGCAGGATTTCCTCTGCTGGCCCAACTGCAACAGGAATACTGATAGTGTCTTCATTGGTCAGCAGCCAGGCAAGGGGTACAGGGACCCTAAAGAAGCCTGGGAATATTATTTAGAAATAAAAAGGAATAAAGTACTGAATTATGCTCATAGATAAACCCTGGAAACAGGCTGAGAGGAACCAAGTCACAGAAGACAACATACTATGTGATTCCATTTACACAAAACATACAGAATAGGCCAATCTATAGAGACAGAAAGTAGAAAAGCAGGTGTTCCAGGGGCCAGGGGCAAGGAGTGTGGTGAGAGACTTTGAATGGGGATGTGTGGGGTGATAAAGTCTACTAACTTAGACTAGGGGATGACTGTACAGCTGGGAATATAGAAACAGTACTAGATAGCACACTTTTTAAGACTAATTTTTTTATGTGTTTGTGTGTACATGTGTGTGTGTGTGTGTGTATGCACATATGTGTGTGTGCCCATGGAGGCCAATTGGATCCCCTGTAGCTGGAGTTACAGGCATCTGTGAGCTGCCTGATGTGGGTGCTGGGAACCAAACTTGGGTCCTCTGCAAGAGCAGAACTGCTCTTAACTGCTGAGCCATCTCTTCAGCCCTGGATGGTATATTTTAAATAGGTGAAGGATAGCATGTGAATTACATATCAATAAAGGTGGCAAAGATGAAAGTATGGCCTTTGAGACAGGCACCAGGGGGGCACAGGGACAGAGATGGGTCACCAACACTTGTTAAACAGTCCATGAGCCTAACCCTGCCTCTCATGGACAGTTAACTTATACTGAGTTTTTGGGGAGTGACTCCAACATCCCAGTGCTGGGAAAGAACAGTCTTGAACCTCCCCAGCTCTGGATATGTGAGTCACTTACTTTCACTGACAATATTGGTCACTGTCCTCCTTGGAGAATCTAAATGACAGATGTCTTTCTCCCTTTCTTTGAAATGGTCAGTCCTCCCAGTAGAAGGTGAACCACTCTGTTTCCACCAGGACCCAGTTCAGATCTCTGGTGCCCCTCAGGGATTTTCATGCACCTGGCAGTCTGGGACTGTCCCTCTGGGAGGAGCCTTGGCTCTTCTGGCATGGACTAGAGCTCCTTTGAGGAAGTCCCCTCACCTGGGCCTCTCCTGGGTCTCAATCTGTCGAATGATGCTCTCCATCCAGGAGAGGAGGTCTCGTACCATACTGAAGAAACGGAACTTGTCTGCCGTGTCCACCAGCTGGGCCCGGCGCCCAGCACAGGCATCAAGAAGTGCCTGCCAGGCTGCAGACACCTCCTGCTCCTTGCTCTGGATGGCATCTGCCTTCTCCCCAGCGTACGCAGTCTGCAGGCGGGTGGCCACATCCTGGAACTGCTGCACCTGTCATCAAGAAAACCCAGACATTGTTCCCTGGGCAGAGGCATCTCAGGTATGAGAACATAAGGCATCTGTTTCCTTCTAGCTCTTCCCCAGGGCACTGCTGGAAGGTTGGGTGTTGCAGGAGAAGGTCCCCTGTTCTGGTGCCTCTACCTACGCAGGGCATCTGCTGGACTCTGGTCTAGGATTTGGGTGTGGGAGGGACTCAATATTCTTTGATCTCCTCAGGAGTACAATAATGAAAGTAACTATGGACCAGGCATTGTTATAAAATTTTAATTAATTGTCATCTTTAAAACTTTTTAATTTATTTTATTTTATATGTTTGAGTGTTTTGCCTGCATGTATGTAAGTGAACCATGTGTGTGCAAGCCTATGGAAGACAGAAGAGGGCTTTGGATCCTCTAGAATAGAGTTACAGATGGCTGTTAGCTACCATGTGGGTGCCGGAAATTGAACCCAGGTCCTCTGCAAGAGCAGCCAGTGTTCTTAACCACTGAGCCATTTCTCTAGCTCCTGACTCTCTTCATCTTTACAGCAACCAATGATAGAGGTACTACCATATCCCTGTTTCTGTGATAAGGAAACCAAGGCACAGGGAGGCTAAGTGGGCGACCCAAGTTCCTCCCACTAGCCAAGGCATCAGCTGGGGATGTAGCTGTACACCTGCTACCTCTCCAAGGAAGGGACTGACTCCAAATCCCTTTACCGGGGGCCAATTCAGTCGAACTTCACTCCTGAGACTTTAGTAGAGCTACACCCATCTCAGTAGTTCTGAAAACCCCATACACAATAACCACATACTAGGCCTCATCTTCAGCTGGAGAATAAATCCCTAAAATGCCCACTTTAGTGTGAATCAGGGGTCCAACCTACCTTGGATTCTCTCACCACATACTAGGCTTCATCTTTGGCTGCAAGATAAAACCCTAAAATGTCCACTTTAGTGTCAACCAGGGGTCCAACCTACCTTGGATTCTCTCCCTAAACCCTGCTTAAAGAATGATTTCTGAAGCTATAAATATCCGAATAGGTCTGTCCTGAGCTACTGGCTGCCCAAGGAAGAGAAATCTGGCACCCATTCCATTCTAGAGGTTTCCCCAGGAGGAACCTAGTGGAGTCCAGACACGTGGGGAGATGGTTGAGGCACCTGTGGGTAGCAAGGGTTGACGGGTACCTGCACGCCCAGTAGGTGGAGCTCTCGCTCGAAGGCAGTGTGGACCCGGTGGAAGGACTCAGCGGTGCTAGCGTCCAGCCCCACATCCTCTGGCAGCTCCCGGTGCTTCTCATCTATGAGGCCCAGGATCTCGGCGCCTGTGTAGAAGTAGCGGTGCAGGTCGTAGGAGGCGGCCAGCAGCTGCATGCGGGTGTCAATGAGCTCTAGCAGATCAGCCCACATGTCGTTCAGCCCATCCTTCCACTCAGCAATGGTGGCTGCCTCACTGTGGCCCGCATCGATGAGCCGCTCAATGATGGCATTCACGTTGTCCACCCGCTCCTGTCCAACTGCCCCAGTCTCCCTGGCAAAGTCTCGGAACTTGTCACGGAGCATCTGGACACAGGGTCAACAGAATGTGGTTAGCTGGGTGCAGGGGCAAGTAGGTGTCATGTTCCCACCTGGAGTTGGCTCTCACACCTTCCCCAGGGTAGACTGAGTCTTCCAGCCACCCTCACTGGTGTGACCACCACTGGTGTGACTGTATCTCTGTGCAATTTTTTTACAACTGGCAGGAGTGTCCTGTGGGTCTGGAGTGATAGTAGCCTGTGCCTATTGAATTAGAGGAAGGCGAAGAAAACGGGAGCTGTGGCTACTTACAGTCACATGGTCAAAATCTTGGCCCATTTCCTGGGATGAAGCCACCATCTCTTTTTCTGTAATCCACTGCTCCAAGTCGTCAGCCTCTCTCTTCAGCTGGAACAGGTGGTACATGTTCTCTAGCTTCCGCCTGCGTTCTTCGGCCATGTCCTTCAGCCCTGCGTACTGCTTATCCACTTGCCCCTGAAGTCTGATGATCTGTTCCCTGGGATTCAAACCAAGAAATCCCTTGAACATGGTGATCAAGACCCAGAGCATGGACTGGGGATAGTTCAGTGCTAGAAGGCTTGCCTAGCATGACTGGTCATAGGTGCTAATCCTCAGCACACCCAAACAAGAAGCCAGAGTGGCTGACTGAGAAGAAATAACCTACTCCTCCCTGGCCCCAGGCTTTTCTGGAAGAACTGGGGAGAAAAGGAATGCCCCCATAGGCCATGATGCCTCCAGGGACAGCGGGACTGTTGCTGGGGTTCTGCCTGGCATGGCACCTCTCATAGTGGCCCTCTCTCTGGGAAGGTCACAGATTCAAGCGCAAAAGGTGAACTCCACTATCCTAGGCGACTGATGGGTCAGGGCTCCAGCAGCAGTGGTCCCAATTAGCGCTTCAGGAAAAGACAGAACCAGAAGCTCAGTTCTCGAGGTTCTGTGGGAGGTATATGGAGTAGCTGCCAAGGAAACACACTGGTGGGAACCCTAAAGGTTGTCCAGGACAGGACTGTGGCTGGGGAAATCTACAAGTCTGGCTGGGGCCCCATTTCCACAAAGTCCAAACAATTCAGTGGTAGTTTTTCTTTTTCTTTCTTTTTATTATTTTTATTTTACGTGTATGAGTGTATTGCCTGCATGTATGTGAGTGCACCCATGTCGTGCAGTACTGTGGAGGTCAGAAGAGGGCTTCGGAGTCCCCGGGAACTGGAGTTAAGGATGGTTTGTAGCCGCCATGCGGGTGCTGGGAATTGAACCCAGGTCCTCTGCAAGAGCAGTCAGTGCTCTTAACCACTGAGCCAGCTCTCCAGCCCAAATGGAAGCTTTTCTACCTTTACTCCTACCTAAGAATTTTTGCTGTGAGGTCCTAAAGTACTTTCTGAGTCATAAAAAAAAAGCAGAATTTGTCTTCAGGGTCTCTTAGCACAGTCTAACTCTTCAAAAGACCAGAGCTCTCAGTTCACCAGGAGTGCAGCTTGCTACCATTCTCTGATCTTTATGCAACCCCTGCCTCTGGTGGCCCACTTTATATGACTTTCTCGCACAAAACCAAGGAATAAAATGGAATAGGGACAACCAATCTTCCAGAAACCTCTAGTTCTGGGGAAACTGGTCCTATTTCCTATTTCTTAGACCTGAAGGGCTTCTGGCCCGATACCCACAACCTGCTCAGGAGGCACACATACCCCTCAGGATGGCCTGCAGATAGCAGGCTCTGGGCCCGGATGGCCAGCTGCTTGATGTTCTTTCCATACTCCTCCACGGTACGCTGCTGCCGCAAGTGCCGCTTAAGCATCACAATGGCACCTTCTTCATCCTAGGAGGCAAAAGATGGTCAGGACCACAGCCTACCCCACCATACTCCCTCCTTTCCCAGCACTGGGGGAACATGGTGGACAGGAGAGCCACACACCTTCCCTTTCTCTTCCTCTGATTCCCACAAGGCCTGTTCCTACCTTCCTCTCTCCACTCCTCAGAGCCTTCAGGTCTACCACCAATCTTTTGTCCCCATGAAAACTTTCTAGGTCATTGCAGCCTTAAGAGACTGATTCACATCCCTTGTTACTCCACCTCACAGCATGGTCACAATATGAAGAGCGATTGGGTAGAGCATGTCAGGTCGCAAATGGGGCCCCTGTAAGGATGTTCTTAAGGAGGTGGGATGCCCTAAGGTGGTATCACAGAAGAGCAGGAGATTTTGTAGGCTCCCTATACACCCTTACCTGGTCCTTACTCGTCACACACTTGGACTTGTAGGCTCCCAACTACCTGCCCACCCCAGTTTTGCCTATCCACCTCAGCACCCAGACAGCCTCTGCCCCAGCAGACCTTGGGGAGCTCGTCAGAGAACACATAGAGCTCCTGTTCGCTGATCCAGGCTTCAGCCTCGCTGGCATCCAGGTAGTGCTGCTGTGCCTCGTGGGCATCTCGCAGGCGCTGCAGCCGCCCAGCTGCTGCCTCCCGGAGTGTGTCCCATGAGCCCTGCAGGTGCCCCAGGCGCTCTTCGATGTCTTGGCAGTCAATCTCCGCTGCTTTCACCAACTGTTGTCCTCGCTGTAGCACATCCTCCACCCGCGGTGCGTGGCCTAGGATCTCATTCTGCAGGGTCTGTGGCCAGAGGAAGGACTCAGAGGCAGAGCCTTCCCATCTGAAGGGCAGGCTTTTCCCTCCCCCTCCTGCCAGAGCATAGCGAATGATGGCAATAAAACCTTCTCATCATGGCCACTTGTGGCAGGATACTAAGCACATCACATGCAGTCATCTACAATGCACAGGTGGTCTTCTGAGACAGGCCCTGGGAAGCTGGTACAGGGCAGTGACAGCAAAGCTGAGCATGCAATACAGCTCTACCTGGTTGTCTCCCTGTAGCACCAGCTGGCCTGGAACTTGCTATGTAGACCAGGCTGGCCTAAAACTCACAGAGATCCGCCTGCCTCTGCCTCCCGAGTCCTGGGACTAAAGGCGTGCACCACCACACCCAGCTAGAGTTGCGTATGTGTGTATGTGTGTGTGTCTGTGTGTGTGTGCATGCACACGCAATGTGCATGTGTCTAGATGTATGCAACTTATGTGTAGGTGCCCATAGAACTGGAGTTGCAGTTGTGAGCTGCCTGATGTGGTGCTGGGAACCAAACTCAGCTGAGGCTGGCCTTGAACTCCTGCTCCTTCTGCCTCAACCTCCCAGATGCTGGAATTACAGATATGCACCACATACCCAGTGTATATGGTGCTTAGGGTCAGGCCCAGGGCTTTGTGCACACTAGGCAAGGGCTGTGCCAACTGAACTGCATCCTCAAGCCAAGCCTGCGCTCTTGACCATTCCCTATTTCTTTTTTCTTTCCTTCTTTTTAAAATTTTTATTGAAATTTTGTGTATTTCATACAGAAAATCATCTTTATACCCCCTTTCCCTTTGGCACCCTCCCATAAGCCCCCCCGCCCCCGGAGTTCATATATTCTGTCATTTGTGTTAAGGATTATCATGTAAAGTCAGCGTCCCCAGATGACCATTCCCTATTTTGATCGACAGAACTTGATCTCTTAGGCTTCCATGCTGAAGGAAAGGAAAACAACTTTAAAATGACCAATTGTCATCTTATTTTAGCAGTTTCTGCTCCAGGTAAAAGAACAAGCTGACAGCTGCCCTTGTGGAGGGTTTTAGCTTTTCTTTTTCTCCATTTCTTTCCTTTGAAAAAGATCTTTGGTGAACTCTGTATTATTTCTTGTTTGAGCCTCTGGTGACTTCATTACCATTTTCTTCAGGAGGTCCTAATATGTGAACCACTTTCTGGGTCCCAGACACCCAGGCTAGCTGCTGCTTATGTGTGAACTCTTGGGCTCTTTACACCTGCTCCCTCTTGACAATTTCCTCAAAGCCTTTAAAATCATCTAGGAGGCAGGGGCAACAACAGTGTATGTGGGCAGAAAGCCAGCTTCCAGCATTTAAAACACATGAATAACAATATGCACAAGGCACCTGCCCAGCTGGAGTGTGTCATATTTTACTCTTAGAATCTTGATTTCTAGAGAAGGGCCTGAGGCCAGCCACTGGTCAGGCATAAAGCCATGGTGACCCCACACAGCTGACTTCCTTAGGATTGAGGCTCCCTCTGCAGCCCTGACAGAGAAAGTGTTTGGCATCTGCTTGTATTCAGGATTCCAGCCAGAAGTACTTAATCTGTCCTAAGGGAGTAGATCAGCGGATGCTTGTTTCTGGGGCTCAGAGTCCAAATTCAGTGGTTTTCTAATGGGGCTGAGCCCATAAGTATCATCATGTGTCCAGATAAATGGGGTCTATGTAATCTGAGGACAATGCATGTGCCCAGCTTAGGCCTGGAGAAGAGCAAGGCAGTGTTGGGGGTGAGGCAGAATCAGTAGCTGTTGCCATCCTCTTGGGAGGCCACTGATTATAGGCTGTAGTATACAGTACACTGACCCCAAGCCAAGGCCGCTGGGATCCTGCACTTGAGCATGGTGGGAGTATGAATGACCCCAAGCCCCCAAGTAGCACAATGCCTCCCTCCTCTGTGATCCTCCCAGAATTCTCACCGCTGTCACCAAAGCCATTTCCACAGTGAAACTCAAGTGTAGTTAGAGGACCCCAAAGCTACCATCAGGAGCAATAATCTGCTGTCACTGGCTTCTGTAGATCAGGGCTAGGCCAGAACCCCTGGGGCCAGACAGGAGCAGGTAGGGGCAGATGTGCTGGTGAGGTGAGACTCACCTGGTTCTTCTTCATAAAGAGCTGCACTGTTTGCAGATTAGTGCCATAGTCAGGGGATTCGGCCAGTGGCAATCTCTCTTCCACCCAGAGCTGCAGAGGCAAGAAGGCAGGCGGACAGGTGATGACAATCACAGATAGCCCCTGTCCTGAGCACCCACAAAGAGCCAGACAGGGTGTTACCTGGTTCCTCCCAATGCTAACTCAGGATCTTACCCCCGTTTTACAGATAGGTTTTGATATTTTGGACTAAGGTCCCAAATAACATGTTCCTGCTCCACAGTGAGATCTTGGACCCAAAGTCTGTCTGACCCCAAAGTCCAAGCTCACCCTCATCAATACTACCAAGTGATGAAGTTACCATTTGAAAAGTACCTGCTCCACTTTCCTATTTAATGCAATCACCACGGCAACCCTATAAGATCAGGAGCAAGATGACCGGTCATCTGCTGCTAAGATTTCTCTGGACAGCGGTCAGCTACCCCCATGGCAGCTGGAAGCTTGGCCCTAGGGGGTAGAGAGGATACAGCCCACGCACCGTCTCATCCTCTAAGTCCCGGCTGATCTGCAGCTTGGCTTTGGATAATTCCAGCTGTTTCTTCCTCCTCCCCAGGGGTTCCAGAAGGTCCAGGAACCGCTTTTCGATGCTCATGTCTGTGTCTCCAGCCTCTACTCCCAGTAAGGGGGCCTGGGCAAAAAGCTCCTCCAGTTCCTCCTTCCGAAGATTCACTTGATCCTCCACTCGCTGAGACACAAGAAAAGAACATCATTGCTGCCCTCGACACCTGGACAGGTCTGGCCATCCATCCCTCTACCTACCCACCCAACCATCCATCTCCCACTCATCCTTTAAGGCCCACTGAAAGCTCAGCCTCCTCTAAGAAGTTTCCCCTTGTATTGGATTCCTGTCCTACCCATTGCAATGGATTCTGAATCAGGAGGTATTTTTGCATAATACAAGCAAGTCCAGCTAAGAGGAACAGAAGACAGGCTTACTCTAATTTTTCAGGTTGGTTCCCTAAGGTCCCTTCTACTCCAACACTCTGAGTCTACAACCTGCTCACATGCCTTCAACTTAGCCAACATCCGGTTGACAGTGGTCAAATCTTTGCCCAGGTCATCTGATCGCAGCTGGTCCTCCATGGCACCAATCCATTTATTGAGGTCGGCGTGGGTCTGCAAGCGCAAGTCAGAGCTCCGGGCAGCCGAGAGTTGTTCAGTCTTCTCCTTGGTGGTAGTCTGCAGCTCATCCCAAAGCTTATGCAGGGCTTCCAGCCTCTCTGACACCACATCCTTGAACTGGGGCTTCTCTGCCATCAGCTGCCTTCCTTCCTGTGGGGGGAAGAGGAAGCTTCACTCTCTGCTTCCGTGGCCTCTGAAGCAGACCTCCCCTAGGTAACCACTAGAGGGAACACCTGAGGGGAGGTCAGTCAGTGGCACAGAACTGGTGTGAGTCTCCACCAAAGCAGACCTGAACCTCTAAAGCTGTTTACAATAGGTAGACAGGGAAGGACAGGGCAGGGAAAGTAATGTTTGGCAAATAACTCAGAAAGACCGGTACAAGAGACTAGTGTTAAAAAATAAAGAGAGTCAAGATTCATTCAGGAGCCAGGCCTTGGTTGTACAGGCCCATAATCCCAGCATTCAGGAGGCTGAGGTAAGGAGATAGTGAGCTGAAGGCCTGCCTGGGCTACAAAATGAGCTCAAGGCCAACCTTAGCAATTTAGTGAGATCCTGTCTCAAAATATTTCAAAAAGGGAGTGGGAGGGGGATATACCTCAGTGGTAGAGAACTTCACAAAGCAAGAGTAATTGCTTAGATTTAATTCCCAGTATCAAAGAAAAGAAACTAAAATAAAAATTAAAATAGAACAAAAATCCAAGAGCCAGGCGAGGTGGTACATACTGTAATCCTAGTACTTGGGAGGCTTAGTTTGAGGCCAGCCTGGATTACACAGGAAGACTCTGTCTCAAAAAAGAATGAATAAATGAGGAAATAAGTAAGGTACTCATAGCATGGGAATTTCCCTATGAGTTCCAGAAGTTGTGCACTAATCGTGGATAGTCTCTTTTGGTTGGCCTAGTTTTCCCTTGTATCAGTGTCTGGGTTTTGGGTATGGACTTGAGTCTAGGAATATACACTACCAATAGTACCCAATATTTATTAAGGGCCTCACAACTGCCAAGCACTATCCTAGGTGTTTTGTTTTCAAGTACACAGTGCTCACAGCTCTGTTGGTAAGAGTTATTATACTCTCATTTCAAAGAGGAGGCTATGCCCTTAACCACCACATGGCATGACCTCATATGAACACTGAGCTTGCTTCTTCCCAGACAGCCAAAGCGAGAGAGCAAAGGGACATGATTCCCAGATCTAACCCCTTCCACACTTTGACTTGTGCCACTGGGCAAGGCTATTACAGATGGGTCCTGTGGTTCCATCTATAAGGGTTCTAAATGACTGCTTTCTGGTGGTAGTGCCCATCCAAATGATAGGCAGCACAGTGCTGGAAGGCAAACAGAAATGATTGCCACCATGCTGCTGGATGCTGAAACTCTAACTGTTCTGATCAGGTTTAGCAAGACTAGTTTTAGCAGTAACATTAAGCTCTCACTACTGTTTAGAGGAGATATTTTGTTTTTCTCTTTGCCACCAAGTTTTACACTATCCAGGAAGCTTCAGGACAGTGTCTGTGTCATGGATGAGGCCCCATCCATAAGAGCTTATCTGAGCAGAGCCACCTATGTCCACTCCTCTACTTACTGCATCGATGTTCTCAAGCCACTCTTGGTGGGAAGCCAGTTCTGCTATAAACGCCTGGTGCTTCATCCACTTGTTGTGAAGGTTGCGTGCTTCATCATAGGAGACATCTGGAGAGGTCAGCAGCTTGTCATTGATCCAGAGAGTGAGCTGTGGGCAGAAGAGTGAGCCTGATGGTTTCTGCGTGTACCTCTCTGGCAGAGCAGGATTTGCTGCCCACTCCTAACTGTGAAAGGAGAAGGCCAAGGGAATGTGGGCATGTCTTCCTCATTCAGGTATGTGTAGTGTAAGAGCAGAGATAGTTTACTTTTCTCTCCACAGTTCCAGGACCTAGGGTAGGGCCTGGGATATTGTAGTAACTAAGTGTATTTTTTCAGTAGATAGGTGGATGGATAAATCCTTTCTCTGGCAGTGAGGTGATAAATAATAAATACCATGGAAATGCTGTATGAGGAAGAGGTTAAGGGCAGTTCCTATAATTAATGGGGTACGTGTGTCCAATAGTTTCAAGGTGTCCTAGCATTATGCCAATCTTGGCTTATCCCAAGGGCAGAGGCAGATGGAAACAACGTTGTATGGGCTTAGAAGACACACCAAGAGGAGAGAAGGAAGCAGTCAGAGAAAGCCCCATTGCATGTGGGACCTATCAACAGACTCTCCTTAAGGTTCTTACTCATCTTCCCTCCTGGGGACCAATAGTCTGCTTTAACTAGGACCAACTCTCACTTCACAATTTCCTAGGCCCAGTATAAAATGAAGATACTCAAATGCATTATGAATTTCAAGGCAGCAGCAGCAGGGCATTGTGCAAGAACCCTGTGCAGGGTCCTGTGTTGATGAATACACAGATCCCACACCCTTGCAGCAAGCCCTGTCTAAACTTTAGGTAATTCTAACATAGAATGTTCTCAGGTAATTCTTCGAGAAACCTTATCTTAGAGCTGGCAAATCAAGGGATGACTTCAGATTTGGGGACTGAGAGTAGGAAAGAACTATAGGACCCCAAGTTCCTCACTCAGTCTCAGGTAAGGCAGGATCCCTATGACCTCCCACCTCTGAGCACTTGGCTCTAGACAGAAATCTGGAAAGTGCCAGCCTCACCTCCTTGCAGTTCTGGAGGAAGTTTTGTAGCTCCAGGTTGTCTTTTAGGAGAACTGTAGCCTCCTGGGCCTTCTCATTGTTTTTCTTATGCCTGGAAGGGAAGTCAAAACCAGTCAAAACAGTGCCAAACCTGGGGTCCTTGCCTGACATGCCCAGCCCCAGTGCAGCATAGGGGCCTATGATCCTATAGGCGGGAAGTACCTGTCTTCAATCAGCTGCACCTTCTCTTTGATCTTGTCTGAGTATAGGTTTCCCTCAGCCACCAGCTTGTTTCCAGAATCCACAGGACTCAAGACCTTATCTCTGTTGTTTTCCATAGATACTAAGAAATCCTCAAACTTCCGGATCCCAGCCTCTGCAGCTGCTAGGGAGTCTGGTGGCTCCAAGTGAGCCAGAGTATATTCCTGTTAATGCAAGTTTCCAGAGGAGGCATGAGGATGGGCTGAGGAGACTGGAGGCACTTGCTAAGCAAGAGCACCACACGCAGCTCTTCAAGCTACAGTGTGATTGGCACCCCCAGAGCTGTGAAAGGGAGAGACTCTACTTCCCTGGCCCTGTCCCTCAACCCCACCCAGGGGGTCTCCATCACCAATATCTAAAGTTACATGGAAGGGTAGTCACACAGAGCAAGATTCACTTCTCAAGATTCACTGACCAAAGAACAAGACAGTTTGGGACACAAGACTAGAGGAACACAGGATTTCCTTTAATTAGTGATGGTAGAGTTGTTTTTAAAAGTATAAATTGGTCATGGAGCCCTAAAGCTCATTCATGGGCTCACCACTAGTGAGGCTTTCTAGAAACTCCCATGTCCCAGCTCTGCATGCCTCTCCCTACCTGGTTGCTGAGGATGGCTTCAGCCTGCTTGGCATCTTTCTGGAACTCCTGGAACCCTAAGCACTGGGTGAGGGAATGACCTCGGCTCTCCCACATCCGGCGCAGAGCATCCCAGCCTGCATCGAGACCCTCTAGCCGCTGGCCCAGAAGTTGGTACTCTGGGTCCTTTTGGCCTTCTATCACCTTCTCCCCAGAGGCCTTGACCTGATAGTAGCTGTCTCGGTGCCCATCAATCTCTTCCTTAATGGCTGCATGCTGCTGCAGGAGCTGCTCGGCTTCTGGGAGTGACTCAGGCATGTCCTCAGAGGCTACAGCCTTCTGGGCCATGGACAGCCAGGCCTGGAATTCATCCAGATCCTGCAGGAAGGCCTGTAGCTTGCTGGCTTCACCCAAGGAGAGCTCCTGCCCCTGAAGGGCATCTTGCAGGCCCTTCCACAGCTTCTCAACATCTGCTTGCCGCCGGCCAATGTCCTCCTTCTGCTCCGGGTGTGACTCCATCAACTGCTGTGACTCACGTTCCAGGGCACCCACACGGTCCTGAATGGCAAACACATCACGCTCCAACCCTGAGAGCTTCCGCTGGATGGCAATGACACCTGCCAGGTCCTGCCCCAGGTCCTTTGTAGACTCCACAACCTTCGTCTTGTCTATGATCCACTTGCTGGTCTCCTCACAGTCCACACAGTAGTTGTTTACTCGGAGGGCCGAATCCACTGCCTCTCTCCGCACAGACACCACCTCCTGGAAGGCCTGCCACCTGTCAGGGGGAAATGCAGCCCAAGGGAAAATGGAGATGCCTCATTCCTTAATTCTCCCCATAAGACCCCTTTCCTCACATTTCCTATGAGTCTCCCCAACAGACCTTGTATGCTACCAAAAGAAAAAAGAAGCCGGATGTGGTGCGCACACCTTTAATCCCAGCATTCAGGAGGCAGAGGCAGGCGGATCTCCGTGAGTTCAAGACCAGCCTGTTCTACATAGTGAGTTCAGGCCAGCTGGGGCTACAGGGAGACCCTGTCTCAAAAAGACCCCACCCCCCAAAAAAATAAAGAAAAAAGAATTATCTACCTAACCAACTGTGTGTAAACAAAATTAATTTGTCTAATTTTACTTAAGCTATGTCTAACCAATTACCAGATCTCTTGACTATCAGGAAGCAAGCAGTAATGTAATGCCAGTCATGGGCAAAGCTAGTGGTTGGACATGTTGGTACATACCTTTAATACCAGCACTCGGGAGGGGCAGAGGCAGGTAGATCTCTGTGAGTTCAAGGCCAGCCTGGTCTACATATTGAGTTCTAAGCCAGCCAAGACTACATAGCAAGATGCTGTCTCAAAAAAAATGTTTTTAAGTTGGGCTTTAAGTAAATATTAACAGTTTTGGATCTACAATGGTTAGACTTTTTAATGGTGCAAAAGCAATATGTGTTTAGTAGAAACTCTGCTTTGAGTTTTGACCTGTTCCTCAGTGAGCAGTATCAGATATGATACTGTGGTAGTGCTGGGTGGTGGCAGTGAACTTCAGCTCCCAGCCAGTCACATGACCACAGGGTAAACCATCAACACTCTACAGAACTGTGTTGCTAAACTAGGATATGTGGCAGGTTGAGTGTAGAGTTGGTTTCCTTTTTCTCTCTCCCTTCTTCTGTTCCTTCCTTCCTTCTTTCCTCTTAAGTCAGGTCTTGCTGTGCTGCCCAACTCCTGGTCTCAGCAATCTTCCTGATTTAGCCTCCAGGCTAGTATCACAATGCCTGGCCATAAACGTGTGTGTGTGTGTGTGTGTGTGTGTGTGTGTGTGTGTGAGCTTCAGGGACCTGCCTGTCTCTGCCTCCCAATGCTGGGCTTACAGGCACACTCAGCCATTGCCTGACTTTTATACAGGTGTCAGGAATTTGAACTCAGGTCCTCTTGCTTGCATAGCAAACTCTCTTACTCACTGAGCTATCTCCTCAGTCCCCTAAATGCATTTTCTACCTATGATAGTGACAACTTACAAGGGTATCATCAGGTTGTAGCTCTATGACAAATCAAAGAGCATCTGTATAAAATTTCCCTGAAGTTTTAGATACATCAGAAATAACTAGAAAGCTCACATTAACTTCAAGAATGCTTCAGGACTGTCCCCAGCTTCCTTAGAGGAATCTTGGAAATGTTAAAGGTCACATTCAAAGTGCCCTAAGGCCTGAAAAAAATAAAAGAGGCCTAGGGAAAAGAGAAGAGGAGAGAAGAGAGGAGAGGGAGGAAGACCAGCTGTGATTATAATGAAAATGGGCAGCAATCTTAATCCTCAAATCCAAGGGAAACAGGGAAATAGGCTAATGTCTTGCAAATGTCCCTTGGTCTTTGGGTTGGTCTGAAGCATACAATAAGCTTCTTTAGAGGAACTGCCCATCAGCCAGGCAGTGGTGCACATTTAATCCCAGCACTCCGGAGGCAGAGGCAGGTGGATCTCTGTGTGTTCAAGGTCAGTCCGGTCTACAAAGCAAGTTCCAGGCCAGCTGGAGCTACAGTGTCTCAAAAAAAAAAAAAAAAAGACACCCCAAAAAGAAGAATTGCCCATCACCCAGGCCAGGCCAGACCACTACAGACACCTCCCGTGGGTCCAGGCTTACTGTGCATCATTAGAATATGTCAGCATATGAGAGTAAGCTGAATGCTTGTTAACTCATTGGACCCATTTCTTTTGAATATTCACAAGAGAATAAGGCATTATGTTGGACTTTGGGAGCTAGACAAAACCAGATCAGAGTGCATATCCCTGGATAGGACTCCTTTATTAAACCTCACCCACCCATGACTCAGAGACCACTGTGGAAGAGGGGGCAGAAAGATTGTAAGACCCAGAGTTGGTACGTGAACATAAGGAAACAGATGCTTTTAGGCCATTGGGAACTTTCTCATATGAACCTGCAAGAATGCTGACTGCATGCACAAGACCCATGGTGACTTAATCAGTCAAAAACCAGCACAGAATGAGGGAAATGGGCAGCAGGCCCCAACCCTAGCCTAGGAACTATTGGCAACCAATTACTGCTGGGTGAGGGAGAATAGATCTTCTTTAAGATCTCTAGATAGGCTGACCAGACTCCAGTGGATGAACTGGGTACAAATGCTTGACTGGATAGGACTTCACATATATGACAGAAATCATGAAATCTGGTGGGGGGGCTTTGGAGGGCATGGATGGGGAAGGGGGTATAATGATAAAGTTCTATCAGATAAAATGCACAAAAACTCAATTAAAAAAAATTTTTTTTGTCTTTTTGAGACAGAGTCTACCTGTAGTCCCAGCTGACCTGAACTCACTATGTAGACCAGGCTGGCTTCAAACTCACAAGGATCCGCCTGCCTCTGCCTCCCGAGTGCTGGGATTAAAGGGCCTGCACCACCACACCCAGCAAAAATATATTTTATAAAAACAGATCTTGCTGGGCATGGTGGTGCACGCCTTTAGTCCCAGCACTTTGGAGGCAGAGGCAGGCAGATCTCTGTGAGTTCAAGGCCAGCCTGGTCTACATAGTGAGTTCGGGTCAGCTGGGGCTACAAGGAGACCCTGCCCCCCCCCCCAAAAAAAAGTGAAAAGCCGAGTGAATTGAAA
>NW_008355157.1:442644-474896 GCF_000622305.1 Nannospalax galili
TTCTTGCAGAAGACCCAGGTTCAAATCCCAGCACCCACATGGCAGCTAACAACTGCCCATAACTCCAGTCCCAGGGGATCCAACAGCCTCTTCTGACCAATGTGGGCATTGCATGACACGGGCGCACTTACCTACATGCAGGCAATACATGCAAACACATAAAATAATAATAATAATAAAAAAAACAGATCTTAAGCCAGGCATGGTGGTACACACCTTTAATCCCAGCAGAGAGAGGGAAGTGGATCTCTGTGAGATCAAAGTGAACCTGGTCTACATACTGTGTTCCAGGCCAGCTGAGGCTACAGGGAGACCCTGTCTCAAAAAGACAAAACTACAACAAAAACCCAGATCTTGTTCCATGGGGTGTATGATTTAGAGAGAAACAAGTATACAGCTGGGCATGGCGGCACACATGTAATCCCAAACCTCAGGAGGCAGAGGTAGGGGGATCACAAGTTCAAGGCTAGCTTGTGCTATATAGTAAGACTCTGTCTCCCCCCCAAAATGAAACAAAAAAAGCAAGCTCCCAGATAACTACAGGATAAAGGACTGTGTGCATGACACACACGAGGCAGGGAGGATGGGGAGCTGTACGAAGTGAAGGTGAGATGATGGCAGGTGTCAGGAGGTCCTCTGAGTTGTACTCTAATACAGCTCCATTGGAATGAGCTATTTAGGGCAGGCCCTTGAGAATCTCATTTATCTTTATATCCTGGCACTGAGAAGATAGAGGAGGAAGGACCAGGCAGATACATGGGGCCAAGTGCACTATGGACATTCCCAAGGTAGACCACAGTGCCAAGTCTGGTCTGAAAGATAGATTTGCAGAGAGAAGATGGAGGTATCAGGACAGCTCAATCAGGAGAGAGAAAAGCCCGAGAACTTCCCTGCTCTCCCATGCTCTGGGAATCCTGTGCCTGGCACATAGATATTGCTCTAAGGCTAGGAAATTGGGAAAAAGGGAGCAGAAGGCTTTTTCCAAGTGGGTCTGAAATCAGGAAATTAATAGTGAGGCCCTCCTATAAGAGGTCTCTTAAGACTTAATTAAAACCATCCTACTATTCCATGCCTCAGATCTCCTCTAACGTAAGACTGTAACTAATGCATCTTAGTTAAATTTTTGATGGTGATATTGGGGATTCAATCCAGAGCCTTGTGCATACTAAGAACACTGTACCAGCCTCATCTCATGTTGTTTTGCTCACCATGGGCCTGAAGCAACAGACTATATCACACACATATACCATATAGTCCAGTTGTGTAGAAGGTTATGCCTCTGAGGTTATATAAGTACACACTATGATTTTCACACAGTGACAAAACTGAATTTCAATAAGGTATTCCTAGTATTAAACAATTCACAACTGTAACTGTACATACAAAGTAGGGTGCAGTACAACAAAGAGGATTATTTTTCATTTGGAAAAACAGGGAAGATGAATGTGGATTGGACTAAAATATAGCTAGGATTTGGAATAAGTTGTTGCAAGAAAAAGCACATTGACATAGAGGAACAGAGGCAGGGAAGTGGTACTGTGGTAGGGAACAAAGTGGATGCAAGATGAGTCAGGGCAAGTCTTGCTACCTGAGGAGCAGAGCCAGAATCAACACATAAAAATTCCAACGTGAGTCCAAGCATTCTAACTAAAAGGTGTGACCCCAAAAGGGGTGTGCTGTATGATGAGGAAGTGGACACCCTTTCTCTGGTAGATTGGATAGATTCTCAGGCCTCTCTCAACTCTTAAGACTTAATGGAAACAATCGTACTATCCCATGCCTCAGATTTTCTCTAACCTAATAATGTAACTACCTTGATGTTTTTCAGCTGAGGTGGGGCATGGCTTGGGGTTTGTAAAGGCCAGCATTCCATGGCTATAATTCATTGCATAGCTGGCAAATTCTTCCTATTTAGAAGTTTCCTGGTTTAAACTGATCTAATTTCCTTACTTAAGAAGCAACTGCACAATTCTCTCTTCTCTTTCTGACACACATACACATACACACAACCTATAAGCCTAGTGAAGAGGCAACTTCTCTAAATAAGAACATCAGACTTACAAAGGAATCTCCAAACTTGACCTGCAAGTCCCATCCTTGTAGCTTAGAGCATCCCATTCCACTCACTCCTGGTTCCCAATAGGCCCTCAACAGATTCTCCATGGTGCCAGTTCATTTCTTTACAGCTGAATATTTCCTAAATCCACTTCCTGAACTGCCTCAGGCAGGGCAAGGAACAGGCACAAAGATGTGGAAGAGGTCAGGGTAATGAAGAAGGAGTGATCATGTGGCATTGCACACACAGGGCCCAGGGTAAAAGCAGGGAATGCAGGCGTTTGCTCTGTCCTCAAAGATCCTCCAGGAACTAATGAGCAATTACGCCCTGCTCTGAGAGCAGCCCCTCTCTAAAGGCTCCTCAGGGCCTGCTTTTTGTTCCAACCATGAAGCTTGCTCAAGGTTCCCTGCTAATTCTCCTCTTCACTCAAGCCAGTCTTATTATTGATGCTGTATTTTGGCACAGGCAGGAGCATTCTTTTATGGACAGTACTTAAGAGCCCTTAGGAAGCAATTTCTCGTGTCCAGGATTGTTCAGGGAAATATGCATGAGTACCACACAGTCTACTCTAACTACCTGCACACTCATAATGGCTCCTTCATCACAGATGTGTGAACATACCCTGTCCTCCTCAGACACAGCATTCAAAGATCCACAAACACATCTCTCTCCTCCTTGCTGCTCACAGCATAAATTTTCCTCCTAATTCTAGGAACAAGACTGGCAAAGGCAGGAACATTGTGGATACAAATATACTGATGCATAGCAGGAGGCCTGAAGTTTTGACTGTGTCCCCAGGTGTATGTCAGGTGCTGGAAGAAAATTCTCCAGTCCCAAGCCTTGCCCCTGCCCCCCACCTCTTGTTCAGGCGATCCTGGTATTGCTTCACTTCCCCACTGCGTGGGTGGCCACTCTCTACCAGGTTGTTGGCAGCAAGGTTCACACCATCAATCTGAGCCATCAAGGTCTTCATCTCCTGGTCCAGGATGTCGAACCTGATATGGACAAGAAAATGAGCAGTAAGTGGCAGGAGACCCACTGCCAGTGGTCTGCAGTCTCCAGAGGGGCAGCTCTTGCTTTCTTTTTCTACCATGCTGAACATTTTGTCTGGGTGAGGCAGATATGCTGGCACACCCTATTTTTTGGTCCAGTGGGTCCAATTTTATGGCTCGGTATTTCTGGACCAAGTTAGGAGACAGATGGCTCCTTACTATACAGGCTTATGGCTCAGACAGAAGTCTGAAGCAGAGAGGGCTATAAAGGGGTTACAGTATGGGGGTCAGCAAGGGAGTCAGTCACCCCAAGACACTGTTCAATCCTGACTCCACTACCCCGATATGTTGACCTGAAGGCTCCCTCCCCCAGCCAGGTGCTCCATTCCTGGGAAGGATAAGGGAGAGCTGCTGAGGGGAGAGGGTTTTATGATAGTGAAGTCCAGCTCTCTTTGACAAGAGCCCGGTTCCTTTAACATCAGTGCAGTACCACCTCGGCACTACTCCCCCTGCTCCTTGATCCTTGGATTCTGTGCTAGGCTGCTGAGATGCTGCACAGCCTGAGACCCGTCCTAATTCATAGCCTGAGCACCCCTCCATCCACAGCCTTGGCACCCTCTCTACAGCCTCATCACCCCTCCATCCATAGCCTTAGCATCATCCTCCACAAGATAGACATGCCCTCTAACCCCTATCCAGGTGCTGATGGAATTGGAATACCTTCGAAGTGAGAGTGGACTTGGAAACCTGTGGTTTATAAACTGGTCTCTGTGGCCTCTTAAGAGTTCTCTGGCTTAGGAACTAGCATAGAGAGCTAGAGCTGGCAGAGTCCCAGCCTCTCAGCCCCTATGTCTAGAGCACCTCCATTTTCCTTCTGTGTTCCACTGAGGTTCAATATTGAATTCATCTGAGCAAAGGCTGCTGTAGCTGAAAAGTGATTGAATAAAGAAAATCCCCTTTGTCTGAGGAACCTAAGGCCCTCAGTGGGTGAAGTACGCAAGGCCCCAGAGCCAGTAGAGAACTTCTAACTCCTGATGCTTAGACTTTGTAACAAAGGACATTCCATGGTCTCCTACAGAACTGCCGGTGGGGGGGTGGTACTCAGTCCTTGGGTGGGGAGGTGAGCAAAGGCTGAGACTCTCTGACCTGTGCTGCACGACCTCTAGGTCTTCCAGGGTATCTGGAGTATCCATCTGGTTCAGCCACTTCTCCTTTTCACTCATCCACAGCTCACAGGCATCTGATTCCCCAAACACTGTGTATAGATCCAGGGCATCCTGCAGCCTCTGTCCACGCAAGTCTGCTTGGGTCATCACCTGCTGGTAGAGCTCCCGGAGTGCCTGAAGCCGATTAGTTACATCTGGAGAATCATGGAACTCCTGGGGGAAGCCCTGAGCCTGGTGTTCCAAGTGTTCCATCACTCCTCGACTCTCCTCCAGCTCCTCCAGAAAGTCCTTGTGCTTCTTCCCCAGTGCCCGCGTGGCACCTTCATCCTGCCCTACATCTTCACCTGAGAGCAGCCGGTGGGCATCTTGCAGCCAAGCCTTCAGGTCATCCGCATCACCTTGGAACTGGAAGAAGTTCTCTGCATCCTGGAGGTTCTTCTTGCGAAAAGCAGCCAGTTCTTTCAGCTGGTCCCACTGGGCTGACACCTCCTTGACTCGGCTCTCTATTTGTGGGTGTCCAAACTGCTTGCGTGCAACCATGCCCTCAGCCTCCTGAAAGATCTGCTTGAGGTGAGCATCTAGCCCACGGAGCTCATCCTCGAAGGCCTTGTGCTTGCGCTGTAAGATAAGCACACTGGTCAGATCCTTCCCATAATCCAAGGAGGAGTAGATCTGTTCCTTTTCCTTGATCCAGCTCTCAGCTTCATCCATCTCCCAGAAGAACTTCCAGAGCCGCTTGGACTGCTCCAGTTGAGCCTTCCGCCCAGCTGCCATGTTGCTCAGCTCGCCAAAGCACTGCTCCAGGTGGCTGACACGTTCCTGGATGACCTGGGGGTCACAAGGCTGGTACCCTACAGGCGGAAGACAAAGAGAGAGAAGGGCTGCATTTATGGGCAAATTTCAGTTCAGCTGCCATATCAGAACCACACATTTCTTGAAGCTTCCATCTCTCAGGGCTTTGGAGAGTGAATCCAGAGTCTTGTGTGTGGTAGGCAAACACTGAGCTCTCTCTCCAGCCCTTCAGGGTCCTGAGGGACTGGATGCATGGATTCTCGGTTACTCAGAGGACAGGCCAGATTCTTTATAATCTGTTCCCATTAAACTTTAGTAATAAGGGAAATCAAAAATTGAGTCAGTAAAAACGCACAATGTGATGCGAGATTTTAGGAAGCTCAGATATAAATTTCAAGGAGGCAATGAGCAGGAACTAGAAGCATAAACAGTCTTAGACACAACTTGAACTAGCAGAGAACGGATGATAGACGACATCTTACGGTGCTTACACCTTTCTGGCTGTGTGCTGCTAAAGCAGTAGCCTGCTCTCTGGAGTGAACTCTACCCCTCAACCATTGCACCCCAGTGCCTGATGAAAGAAGCAGAATTTTAAAAAAATATTTTACTATTTTTTAAAATTTTATGTGTATGAGTATATTGCCTGCATGTATGTGAGTGCACCCGTGTTGTGCAATGCCGTGGAGGTCAGAAGAGGGCTTTGGATTCCCCTGGATCTGGAGTTAAGGACGGTTCATAGCCACCATGTAGGTGCTGGGAATCAAACCCGGGTCCTCTGCAAGACCAGTCAGTGCTCTTAACTGCTGAGCCAGCTCTCCAACCCCAAGAAGCAGAATTTTAAAGGTGATTTCAGACTTTTTGAAAGGAGGCCTTTAGGCCAGAGGATAGGGTCTAGCATCAGAGACCTCAACAGGGGAGATACCCTTACCCTTGGCCTCACCTTTCCCCTCAGTGAACTGCAGGGTGGCCGCAGTGATGGCCTTTACTTTGTCCCCTTGGATGGCGATGTCAGCCTCCATCAACTTGTGCTTCTGTAGCAAGTCTTCAACTTCTAACAAGTGTTTCCCAAACTCAGCAGACAAGATGTGAGCCTGGCAAAGGACAAGGTAGAGGGAACAAGGACAGGTGAAGAAAAGGGACTCAAAGTGAAGAGAGGGGACACCTCCAAAGGGTGTGTGCATGTGTCTGAGCCAGGGGGAGCTGGATGCAACAAGAGAATGGCTACTTCTTGAGGGAGAATATGCTACACAGCAGGATTTCCTACCAGGGTGCCCACTGGAATCCGTGGATGCCCACGGAACAGCCTACAGAATCTCAAGCTCCACATTCATCTATAGCATCTGTCAAGGTTTGGGGTCTGGGCATGTGCAATTTGAGAAAGTACAAGTCAATTCATCTGTATCTTGACTCAAGCCTCTTGTTCCCCCATGCAGGGAGGTCTGGGTTCGACTACTTACAGCCTGATTCTTCAGGCTCCTGATTAACATCTGTCTCTTCTAAGTCCTGTAGGTTGGTACTTTGGCACTTGGTTAACGGTAATACCGTGAACATGTGCTGGTGACATCTTTATATTTTCTCCATTGTGACTTAGGGACATGATGGTAGGGCATATGTCTGAGGAAGCACATACTGACTGCAGAGTGGGGTGTGAGGTGAGCAGCCCCAGGGCCCACCTTGATCTCGTCCATCCAGTCAATGCTGTGCAGCATGTCCTGGAAGAGTTTCTGCAGTGCCAGGGTGGCCTCGAGCCTCTGGCGCCGGGACCGCAGCAGCTCCTGCAGGTAGCTCCACAGGCGGAGAATGTTGTCCTTCCGCGCCATGATGCGCTTCTGGTCATGGTAATTCTCCTTCTCCAGCTCCTGGGCCAGGTCCTCCAGGGCCTTTACTCGCTCTTCATAGGCAGCTGTGTCGGTCTCAATGGCCTCATGCTTCTTCTTGGCAGCCTCCACAGCTGCCAGGTCGTACCCAAAGTTATCCTGCCCCCAAGGAGAAAGAAACAACATCTCAGTTCCCTGGGTTCAGAAGCAGCAGGTCCCCTCAGCACAGCAACCAGTTGGGAAAGCACATTCCCACAAAGGAATTAGCTCTGCTGTCTTCCTGCTCTCTGTCTTCTCAAAGCCGAGTTTCTGAATGTCTCACAAGAACCTCTAGAAGTCTCCAGTTTTACTTTCCATGCCTCACATGCAGATGAGACTATGTGTTGACTACAAGCAGAGTCTTCTGCTGGTATTTCTCACCCTGCCTTGAGAGGACCTGTTCATATCTGGGCATGCTTACACTGGGATGCCACATAGCTGCAAACAGATGGCTTACCCCCGCACTATCTGGGGCACACATACACTCTCTAGTGCTCAGAGAAAACTCACTATTCCCTTTTCAGACAAAATTTAATATGATTCTAAGCTCTAGGTGGGAGGGAACATATGTTCTGATGCAGAATCAGTCCCAGGGTTCATACTTAGCCAGTGAAATACGTCCCAAGCCTGGGGGCCAGAGACCGAAAGGTATGTCTGACACTGACAGGTATACTATGATTTAACAGTGCCCAGAGAACAGTAATTTAATGTCAATTCTGACTCCTGATTTTCTTGATGCTACAGTCAACAGAAGACAATCTTGGGGCCAGACTGGTATGAGGCTCTTTTCTAAATATTTTATTTTTATTTTTTATGTGTATGAGTGTATTGCCTGCATGTGTCTAAGTGCACCCATGCTGTTCAATATCTTTGAAGGTCAGAAGAAGGTATTGGATCCTCCTGGACTGGAGTTACTGATGGTTGTTAGCCACCATGTGGGTGCTGGGAATCAAACCTGGGTCCTCTGCAAGAGCAGTAAATGCTCTTAATTGCTGAGCCATCTCTCCAGTCCATGAGGCTCTTTTCTAAAAAGGAGACTTATTATGGGCTGGGAATATAACTCAATGATGGAGCATTTGCCTAGCAGGCTGCAAGACCCAGAGTCTGACCTCCAATGAGAATGGGAAAAAGAGACAGAGATAGAGACAGAGAGATAGAAAGACAGATGATAGTGAGAACAAGAATGAATAAATCCCAAAAGTTCCTCCTCAGATGTATAGCTTGATCTAGCCAATCACAGGAAGTTAAGTTGCAAGGCTGAGGAGGGTATTTTCCGGCTGTTGTTGAGACCAGCTTGGTCACCAATTCGTTTGAAAGCTGGGCGGTCTAAAGCACTTGCCCTCTCCTGCCAAGACGTGTTCCCAAACCCTTACCTGAGTCACAAGGCGCTGGTTTTCATTGAGCCAGGTCTCTCTCATGGCGGCCTTTCGGTCGAAGCGCCGTGCCAGCTGCTCCAATTTCTCCTGCCGAATGAGTTCACTCCTCAGGGCCAGTTCCCTCTGGTATTCTGCTTCTTCTAGGCTCTCCCAGGCCTGCACAGGGCAGAGGAGAATTCTTGCGGGCACAGAAAACATGTGTAGGCTTGGGGTTCCCTTTCTTTCATCTGACACTAGGTGACTGTAGGAATCAAGGTAGAGCCTGATGCTTTAGGGTGAGGTGGTGGCAGATTAAAGTTCAGTAACAGTCCTTTGATATTTGTCCAGACCAGACCCAAAGAATCAAAGACTTCCCAATTCCTCTTCCCTTAAGCCTGCCTCAGATTTAGGCTTAATATAACAGTTGCCACCTCTGTGGGTACTCAGCAAATCCTTGTTGACTAAGTAACCACTTCCTTTCTATTAGAGCTTCCAGATGGTATTACATCTCCAAACCTCTGAAACATCACAAGGCATTTCCCTTCTGTCATAAGTAATTAATATTCCAGTTTCAAAGACAAACTCAAGGTTCTATAGAGGACAGACCACAAAACTGGTTTCAAATGCTGATTGTGGGTGTCTGAACAAGCTGAAATGTGGACAGTAAGTGGGATTTGACCTCATACAGACACATTCAGATGACTCCCCCCCCATAGCTATCATGTAATTAATGCTAAATAAAGTGGCTCGATTTAGCTTTGCTCTCCACTTCCTCATCAGGACCTCAGATGAGTAACAGAAACCACCACAGTACCCGGTTGATATCAGACACTAGTTTCCCATCGTGAGGCGTGTACACTTTCTGATTGTTGGCTCTCATCCGGGACTGGATGGTAAAGAGCAGGACTTCCAGATTCCCTTTCTCCTGAAACCTGTGGAAGAAACAGAAGTAGGGGTACAGGCAATGAGGTCCCCACTGCAGTCAACATGGAAACCCTCATACTCTGGATCTTGGAAAGTAAAGCATATTTTCCTTAAAAACAAAGAAGGAAAGAGCAGAGACAATGACTATCATTAATATCTCTCACTCTCACTGGCAAAGATCAGACAGGGTCTGCATCCTCTGACTCAAATCAGAGAAAGAACTATGGTCATCAGAGCATTCATTAGCTTTCACAGGGATTAGCTAACTGGAGTACTCTGAAAACTGTAAATATCAAGTTCTATCAAACCACACAAAGAAACTCTTCTCTGTTCTGAAAACAAAGGATTTTCAGATAATTTTTAAAGTCAATAAAACCCTAGAAGCATGTACACACAAAACCATACTTCATTGAAAGCAACTTTTACCCCAGTCTCCAGAAGCTGGATCTCCCAACATGTCCTATAGGTCACATTTGTCCAAAGGGTCAGGAAGGGTTGGGTTCTGGGGAGACTGTGAGTGCAGGAGACAAGCTCCATGTAACAGTGCACTTTTACATGTCTTCATGCACCAGGAGTCTACCCATGTCTACATCCTGAACATGGCATAGAAGAATCAGCTACCAGCTCAGCCTAGCATATGTCAGTGTGCAGAAGTGTGTAGAAAGCCTGAGGCCCCGAAGACCTGTTGGTACAGCTAAGAGGTAACACCTTTGTGTACCAGGCCTGGTGTTATCAGTATTGAATTTAGGACTTAAAAAGTGGGTTAGTGTCAGGCCAGAAACCAGATATGAGTTTATAGTACATTCTAGACTTGGTGAAACCTAGTCTCATCTTTCCATTCATTTCTTGAATGGTGAATGTGAGATGGGAGGAGAATAGAGGGAATTGTCAGTGACTAAAGTCTCTTTTCAGAGGAGGTGGGCAAGCTAATGGCAGAAAACAAGAATGCCTGGTGTGTATATGAGTGTGTGCATGTTTATATGGGTGCATATTTTTAAATGTATGTATACATGTATGTGTATATGCCTAATATCTGTGTGTACTCACATGTGTGCATGTGTTCATTGTGCATGCATGTATTGCATGGTTGTGAATATGTATATACACTTGTGTGCATGACTGTACCTGTATGTGCATACACACACAACAGTGTTAGCACACTTGTGTGTGGTTATATGTTTATGTGCTTGTGTTCATTGTATATGTGTGCACACATGTATACATGGCTACCCGTGCACATGTGCATGCATGGTTGTGTGTGTACAAGTATGGTACGTGGTGCAGAGCTCCTGAGAAGTAGGCTTAGAGCTCTGCTGATAAGCAGTGACATATGGGAGAGAAAAAGGTAGACATGTTTGATAACCACAAGGCCCCACACGGGGCACTCAGGATCTGAGAATACAGATGTTATTACTTAAAATCAAACCTGGCTCAAGGAATAGACTCGCTAAGAGGAACTGTTCAGCAATAGCTCTCCAAAGAGACTCAGAAGGCTGAGATAGCCTCCTTCCCTGCCTCAAGGGCCTAGAGGTCTTGAGGGCTATGAGCCAAAGTTATTCATCAATGCCTGTTTCCTGTAAGTTGATGACAAGGAAGTAGGGAGCCCAAGTGGGACATGAAGCCAGTAACACATGTGCTGCTCTGGAACTTCAAGGATGTGCCTCACAAATACACTTCATAAGACCCAGCTAGTTGATTTTTTTTCAGACCCTGAGAACGGACCACCCTCTTAAGTGTCAGGGCCTTACTTGGGTGGCTTCTCCACAGTACGGTAGGTGCTGAAGGCCTGTAGCTGCTGTTGGACACCACTCAACGAGTTGGCAAACTTGCGGCTGTTCAGGACACTAATGGTCTGCTCGATCCAGGTGAGCAGGTCTGAGGCTAGCCCACTGTACTTTTCAATCATCTTCTCAGTCTCGATGGCATGGTCAATGACCTAAGGAATCGTCTTATTACTCATTCTCATCAGACGGGTAACACCACCCATTAAGGTGACCTACAATGGAGCTCTTATCTCCCAACCTCTAAAGTGTTCTAGGTTGGGTTTATCCCAAGACCCAGTGTTGCCAAAGAAGTAGTGGATGAGAAAATGGGTGAAGTCCTTCCCTTTCACTGACTCTTCTGGGGTTCAGGCATAGCTGCTCTCCCCTTTAATCCTGAAGATAGTAAGGTCACTGAGCTGGGATACCATCCCCTAGAGGGGCCAGGATTTCATTTATTTTAAACTATGTGTTAGAATCAAGGGAAACCAGGAAGCGTTTGCTAAATATGGGGCACACAGAGATGGATGGGAACCTGTCCCTATCCTTGAGGAGCTGAAGACCCATCAGAGGAAAGGGATCAGGCATGGTGCTCTGTCAAGAGATATGCATTCCTGGTATATTACAGGAACCTAGGAGATCTGCAACCACAATAAACAAATTAAATAAGAGCCTGCAATTGTTCCTGAGGAATGCTTGGGAGACACAGGACTCCAGGCTCAGTGCTATGGGCTGTAGTCCATCAGGACAGACATGGACCTGCTTTGGAGTCAGCTCGAGGCTTTTCCAGGGAAGAAAGTGAGGAGCAAGCATTCTGCACCTCGCACTGCAGCTGGGGGCCCAGATGCAAAGCTTTTAGCATGGACAGGGAGCTTTCACTCAAGGATGGAGCTGGCAAACACGGAAAGGGCGATGTCATTCTGACAAACAGCTCAATACCTTGCCGACACGCTTGCCCTCCACTGCCAGCACCTTCATCTTGGAGAAGTAGTGGTAAAATGCCACCACGTAGGTGATGATGGATTTCTCATCTGGGTTTTCTGTGAAGACATCTGTAAGAGGCAGAAGATACACTATGAGCATCAAAACTGGAGCCATGTTTTGAGGGTTTAGCCCCCACTTCCTCCAGCATGAAGTTAAACCGCAGGCACCAAATGACAACAAACAGGAAAGGAAATGGAGTAGTTAGGTGTGGTGGCAGAGGCAGGAGGATCAGGAGTTCAAGGCCAGTCTCAGCTACATAGCGAGTTTGAGAAGAAGAAAAAATAACTGAGTAGAGGCCTTTGATTTTAAGCAGTAATGAAATCTGTGTCAGGAACACAAGTTACAAAAGGAGAATGAAGGGTACCCAAGATCTCAAGGAACCTTCATGTGGGCCAGGTGCCTGCTAAGAATCCACTTCTCACTGAGGAGCCAAGACCCAGCCCCATCCTTTCTCTGTGCCCATAGTTTGCCAAGCACCTGGACCAGCCCTGGGAGCCTTATCAGCCCAGCTCTCCCCTAGAACTGTAAAGTGGATGAGGCTCACCTTCAGGGTCAAGGAGTGGGATGATGCCCAGCTGGCGTTCAGCCACATCAAATGCATGTTCTAGGTTATGCCTGGCATTAGAATCCTTCAGTTTGTCAAAATCAATGAGGTCAGGCCTGGGGATGAAGGTGAACTGTTAAAGCAGAGTGGCCATGACAGCCCCACCTACAGGACAGTCCCAGCATGAAGCAAGGACTCTTGATAGATGGAGGGAGTTGGTAAGGCAAGAGCAATGGGACACAAAAGCAAGAGAGGAGGCAGTTATGAGCATCAGCTTGTGAGGACGTGGGCCGCAGTGTGACTGGAACTTAAGGGAAGGCCAGGGGTGAAAGGAGGAGACAGCAGCAGCAATGCGTTCCCCTGGCCTCCAGTTAAATCCAACCCACCCCCCATCAGTACCCAGGGTTCCCCTTACCGGTGTTTATGTATCAGGGCATTGAAGGCCAGGCCATCCTTCCAGCTGGAGGTGAAGTTGGTGACATTGACATGGGGGTAGCTACATCCAAGAGAAACATTAAGACTGAGAAATAGATTCTTCTGAGGTCCCAAACAAGTGTCTGAGCTGAGGGCCAATATGCCTGAAGAGGCACGAACCTGTCCCTTCTCAAGATGCTTCAACATGAGGGAGCACAGCAAAGCCCCACAAAGATGTGCCCATAAGTTGTGGCCCATGACCCATCAGGTGCCACAGTCTGACCCAAAGCAACTTTGGGAAGGAATCTTGAGTTCCAGGCCTTGGAGAATCAAGTTAGGACAGACTTGTATCCATTGCACCGAAGTTGCTATAGTTCTGGGGGCCTGATGTCTAGTGTCCCTTGGGGATGGCAACCCTTAGAGGGAAACAAGGGGCTGATGGGACACATGGCAATGTCAGGGTTCCAGGACATACACACCCTGCCGTCTTCATCTGGCACCACAAGAGCAGCGCATCCTTGGCTGAGCGCGTCTCACGTCCTTCCTGAGTTTGGACAACAATGTCCTGAATCTGAGGGTGGCAGAAAAAGGAAGAGATGAAGTAACTTTGCATCAAGCACTATGCCTTCCTGTTTTCCCTGGAGGGTCCCCTCACTTTGCTCCTTCATTTAACTGTAACACTTAGCTTTGCAGCATCACTACATCCTAAGACCCTGGGTCCCAGTTACCTACTTCTCTGCATTGGTACTAGAATGGCACCTGGATGGCAGCCCATATTGGAGGAGGAAGTTTTAATCAGATAACTCTAACAGGAATTTGAGAACTGACAAGATGCCCTGATACCTTCCTCTGAAGGTACAGTGCCCCACAGGGTGGGAGAACAACACGAATGTTGGTATAGTTTTCTCATTACCAGCTGTGATGGTTAATGTTGGTTGCTGACTTAATTATACTGAGATAGGCCTAGGAGACTAGTGAAGCACACTTCTGGATGTGTCTGTGAGGACAAGTCCAAGTGTGATTAAGGGAAGATGACACACCTTGAATGTGGACAGTACCACCCGCTAAGAGGGGACTGGGGGAATAAAAGAGGAGAAAGGAGAGCAGCTGTTAGCTTAGACATTCTCTCTCTGATTCCTGGCCACCCTGATGTGAGCCACTACTCTAGGCCCTGCCCTGTGATGATGGACTGAAACCTCCCAAACTGTGAGAAAAATAAGTTCTTCCTCCACTAAGTTGTTCCTGTCGGGTATTTATGGCACAGTGACAAGAAACATAACTTCTCTTGCTTTTCATCCCTCTCAATTCTGCTGTTATTGCTTAATCTCATGCACTCATGGGGGTTACATTCAGCACCCAGGCCCTAGGGTGAGGACTTTAGTCTGTGGATTGTATATTTTCTTCTTGCTAATCATCATTTCAGGCTAGTCCCTTCCCATTCCCAAATCAGAAGGTACAAGGTCCTGATGTCTTTCCATTACCCTTTAAAAATTTGTTTTAAATAACCTAGACCTTGAATTTCAGGATGATAAAAAGCTCCTAGTTAAAACAGTACAAAAGAAGATTTTCTGCACTATTTTTGCAATTTCTGAATCAAATAATATCAAACACCAAGAAGTTACACATGTGGGAGAGGACAAAAAGCAGGTCTTCCAACAGATTGCAACCCAGATACTAATTAACTTCTGCCTTCTCCTTCAGAAGACTGGACAGCTGTTCTGAGTGTTAGTATTTCGGGATGGCACAAAATGTAGGCTCTCCTTCTAAGATCACTGTTCCATAGGATGGGGTTCTAGTTTCCCAGGATGTACACAAACACACACTAGTCACCATTTTATAAGGTTCCCACTTCCTGGACAGCTATGAAAGACCCCCCTCAATCTTCTCCAATTGCAGGACCCACCTGGAAGCGGAGGATGATCGTCCAGATGAGGCCCAGGACCAGGCGGTGGTTGCCGTCCACAATGTCATGGGAGCCCATATTCTCTAGGTGAACACGTTGTTCCTTGAGGAACTGCAGGGCCTTGTCTACATTTTCCAGGCAGTGGATGCGCATCTTCCCCTTGGTGGGCCTTGGCTAAGGGACAGCAGTGGCCCCATGGGCATGGAGGGACTGCACGGTCACACCAGAGGTGGTTGCAGCCTGAATGAGTTGATGTCATCAACCCCACCCTCCCCCTCCTGACCAAACTCCACATTCCATAGTCACTCCAGACACTTTTCAACCCCTTTCTTTTATCAGAGTTCAAGAGGGTCCCTGTCTCAAGCACTCAAAGCACTGTAACTAGACGGCATGAGAGCCCTTTTGGGTCTGACATAGGCTTCTGAATGTGCACTAAATAATATTTAAACTCATTAACACAATAGATAACTGAGAATTTACTGTGTACCAGGTACAGCTCTAAGAACTACTTACTGCTGGTCAGTGGTAAGAATGACTTTTAGATTGCTGATTGACAGTGTCTCCATCCCCACCAAAACTCCTCCCTCCTATGAATGACCTAGACAGAACCCAAGGGGATCATCATTAATGCTAACTGTATTGCGTGTGTGTGTGTGTGTGTGTGTGTGTGTGTGTGTGCAGGTATATGAAGATATGGGGGTGTAGTGACCAGAGGACCACCTGGGATGTTGTTCTTCAAGCGCTGTTCACCTTTTTTTCTCCCTGGTTTGGAACTGGCCAGGTAAGCTAGGCTGGCTGGTCAGGGAGCCTCAGAGACCCACCTTCCCAGCACTGGGATTACAAGTGTACACACACCACCACACTCAGACTTCTTTATGCGTGTTCTGAGGGTCAAATTCAGGTCCTAACACACTTCACCAACTGACCTATCTCCCCAGCCTATTTTAAAAAATATTTAATTTACTATTTTTATTTTTTATGTGTATGCGTGTATTGCCTGCATGTATGTAAGTACACCCATGTCAGAAGAGGGCATTGGATCCCCTGGAACTGGAATTACAGACGGTTGTTAGCTCCCATGTGGATACTGGGAACTGAACCCAGGTCCTCTGCAAGAGCAGCCAGTGCTCTTAACCACTGAGCCATCTCTTCAGCCCCTCCTTTTTTAAGATTTATTTTATGTGTACGAGTGTTTTGCCTTTATGCATGAAAGTGTGCCAAGTGTGTGCAATGCCCGTGGATGCCAAAAGAGGGCATCAAATCCCCTGGCATTGGAGTTACAGACCACTGTTAGTGCTGTGTGGGTTCTGGGAACCAAACCCAGATCCTCTGCAAGAGCAGCCAGTGCTCTTAACCACCGAGCCATCTCTCCAGCCTCCTAACTAGTTTTTGAAGGAATTCTCAAGTGGAATATCAGTGTGGGATAAGAGACAGAACTGTAGCCTGGAGTCAAAAAGGCAAAAGAAGACCACGGCTTTCCATTCAAACCCTGAGGATCTCAGAGTACTTCATTCTATACATGAAGGAAGTGGCAAAGAACACCCTGCCTGATAGGTCCAAGGTCACAAAGGAAGTGACTGGGCAAAGCAGCACCCTCACCTACAGTACTGCTAGGTAGGGACAACCATAAAAGCCCCTTTAACAGATTTCTACTTGCACCTGTGGCAAAACATGCAGCAAGCATGGTTCCAAGAGGGATGTAAATTTTTCCATCAACTTATACATGTAGGCCCATGCAGACCAGCTCTAGATGCTTAGACCCCAGTGAGAACGACAAAGTTATGCATGACTTCTGGAAGGAGCACAAAGAGATGGGAGTGGTCAGAAGGATCAAGCAGTTCTGGAAAGCGGTCAGAGAGCCCAATCAGTCACATGGGCCCTTGACATGGTAAGTACTAGAACTTCGGGGATAAAAAGGGAGAAACACTGGTGTGCCGTGAGAACCCAAAGCACCCCTACAAATGCCTTTACTGAAGAGGGTCGATGGCTCCAGCCGTGGGAGGTGAGTGGCACAGATGAGGGCCTTACCAGCATCTCTCCAGAGAGCACCTCCAGCAGCTTGATGAGCATGCGCCCATCCCGCAGGTCCTTGTAGAGATCGCTGATGCGGCAGGACACTCGAGCCAGGTGGGAGTTCACCCATTTCGTGAAGGTCTTCTTCTGAACAACTTCCCGTTCATCTGGGTGGAGAGAAGAGCCTTGGGCGTGCTGTCCAGGACTGGGAGAGCTGATGTAACATGGGCCTGAAGGGTTTTACCTTAATTCCAGGGTCATCCATGCCTGGCAGGGGAGGCTGTTACATTCATTCTGGTCCCCCTCCCATTCCTTGGAGCATGTGCCAACCTGGCAACATGGGACCTACAGGCCATGAGGACCCTAAGGCAATGAGGAGATCACCCCCACCACCACAATGTATCAAGACACCCTGATTCAGCCACCTGTTTCCTGCTGCCAGAAAGAATATCCTGCACTACTGTGCCATCAGATTAAGATTTCAATGCCAGCTCCGTCCGTCCATCCGTCCATCCATCCATCCATCCATCCATCCATCCATCCATCCATCCATCCCTGTCTCCCTCCCTTCCTCTTTCCCTTCCTCTATCCATCCAACCAATATTCCCTCTGCCTAGAATGTTCTCTTGGCATTCTTCCACATCCCCTTCACCTAATTCCTACTTCTCCTTTAAAATTCAGGGTAAATGAACTTCTCAGGGGAACATTTTCTGACTCTCTGTCTGGGGTAGGCTCCTCAAGTGTGGTGTGATTCCCACACTCTCATTGTCAAGAGTTAATTGAAGATACGTCTTTCCTGCAAGACTACATACTCATGGGGCCTGGCTTCGTTCACCCCTCCAGCCTCGGGCCCTAAAGCCTGACCCGTAGTAGGTGCTCTCTAGCTCTACTGTGGGTGACTGGTGAAACATTTATTCTGTTCCTGTTATGTGGCAGGCCTATGGCACATGAGGCCTAGGCCTCATGACACATCACATGCTTTCAAGGAGTTCTTGCTACTTAGAAAATGACAAGCCAGAGGGAAGAGTTAAGATTGCAGAGCTCTGATCTACTTAGGGTTAAAGGGAATAAAGGCTTGGGCCAGGGGCCTGCCCACCATGTGGTTATGTTTCTCATCCCTAGAATGGCTGGCAAGGGTTTGTGATCTTCAATTCTGAGATGGTGACAAGGCACCTCCATGATAAATCAGCCAACCAAGTCCCTGGCCCATGCTGTAGCACTTTAGGTGAGTACTTACTGGCCCCTCTGTGCAAGTAAATGCTGCTGAGTCATCCAGACTAGTGATTGAAAGAAGACAGAGACTGGACAGCACAAAGCAAGTGGGAACGAATGACAGAGGAAGAGCAGCAATGAAAGAGAAATAACACAGAAACAGCAGGGGAGAAGAGAGGAGGCAGCGGGAACCTCGTTGTTTGGTTTTGTGAACAGTGTGTGGGAACTGGCTCCAGGGCACTTGTGTTTGAAGATTCAGAGCAGGAGCTGACCTGGCAGTGCGTCTGGGTCTGGAGGCCTGCAGGATCCCTGGGCAGAGTGTGGGTAGGTGGGTCACTGGCAGGACAGACAGTGTCCCAGCAAGGAGGGAATGTCAGCACTGCTAGAGGAGGTTAGATGTGCGCTCAACTGAGCCCAAATGGAGGAAGGGTTGGCTTTTTAAATTATTAAATAGCAGAGACTTAACAACAGAGGAGCTCGGTCAGTGCTGCCCCCAGGGTAGAGTGCTGGCAGCTCCCAGGCACCCAGCATCAAATTCCTTCCTACTTCATGGCTATTTTAGTGTTAAGAACTCAGCCTCTGTATTCTCTTCTGTTCATTCATGCAGCAAATGTTTACTGTGAAACCATCAAATACCTGGTGCTAAGTGGAGGTGGGGAATTCAAGGACAAGATAGAGGGTCCCTACTCCAAGGCAGAGGAACTCTGTGAAAAATACAATGGGTGTTTAAATCACATATAAACAATTCTATGGCAGCCACTTCAATAAGATTTCCAAGAAGAGGAGGAATACTGTACTAGTTTTAAGTAAGTGTCAAATTTAAGTGGCACTCATTCATTCTGGGCCTCTGGACAAAGTTTCATGGGGAAACTCCCAACATACCCTTCTGTCAACAGCAAATTAAAATGTTTTCCTGATTTCAAGGGCTGCTTTAGCAAAAACATAAGTCAAGTTTAGATGATATGCTGGGCAAAATGCCATCGTGGTTATTCTGGAACATGTTGGGATTCAGCATAGCCAGCTACAGCCCCCCAGGACTTTCCCCAGATCTGTTCCATAAGTTGCTCATCCTTCAAGTCACATGTGAAATCTTTTACTAAGGGATCACAAGTTTTAGCCTCTATAGAAGTGTCTCCAAAACCTGAAGTCCTTTTTTGCTTCCTAATTTTCCTGCCCATAAGAATCCAAAATTTCTACACCATGGGTGCTAAAACCTATTTATTTGTGCCTGGAAAAGGGTAAGGACATGCTTCTAATTAGGGACACAGTATTCAACTTCTAGGCTTCTGGGCTGGCACAAACATCAGTGCAGAACTTTCATAAAGTACCCTGAGAGCTCCTTAGTTTTCAATTCAAAAATTATGCAGGAGCTGCAGGTTTGTAGCCCAGCAAGTGACCTCCTGGCTGCCTTAACCTCTGTGTGTGTGTGTGTGTGTGTGTGTGTGTGTGTGTGTGTGTAGATTACCCAGAATCCCTAGCACTGTGAAACACTTTGCAGTGTTGAGACATGGGAAAGATTCCGGGAGGCTAATGATGATCCAAAGAAGAGCAAGGGGTCCAGGGATGGGGATTAATTTCCATTAGCTGTTCACTCGCCTGCTGCACATAGGCATGCTCAGCACATTCCCTCCTGTATGGTCTACACACTCTTCAGGAGCTCTCTGAGTGCAACAGAGTCCAGAGCCAGCTGGGCTGAGAACCCTGGGCAGGAGGGAAGGGGACGGTGTATCAGTTACTACTTTTTTCAGGGGACACACAGTGAGAAGGCGGCTTCAGCAAGGCCCTGCCAGGAGCCAAGACTTATTTCCAGAACTCTAACCTTGCTCATGCAGGAATGGGAGGGTAAGTGTGGATAGGCTCACCCCTCTGACAGCATGGAAGCAGGGCCTCTCCACTCTTCTCTGCTCCTCCTCCTTTCCCTCTCCCAAGCTAGGGCCTCCCTCATTCCATCAGGTGTTAGGGATCTGAAAATTAGTCTTTATTGATCAGTTCTGATCCAGAATTACTGTCAGGTATTGTGATGGGTGATCTCTCTTTTATGACTCCCTTCAAAAGTTTAGCTTGAAGTCAAACGGCACTGAAACCCTCAAATATCCACCCACCGACAAGCAAGTATATTCGTGGAAAGTACTGGCACACAGAAAGTTGCTTGTCCTTCCACCAGGATCACCATATCCAGGAGGCTGTTGGGGTATAAGACAGACAAGGCTCACACTCCCTGAGTGAGGATCTAGTTCAGGAAACCAGATACAAACTCACTAACATGAAACTATGCAAGAAATAAATGGCAGCGCATTTTAACAACACGAACACTGCACAAGGTGATACTGGATTAGTCACTAGATAAGTAGCACCTACATTGGGGCAAAGAGGAGGGAGGTCATTTCTGTCTGGAGTTGCCAAAGTATCTTCTTGAAGAAAAGCACTTTGGATAGGCAGAAGGGGAGGGGAAGGGAAGAGCCTAAGCAGGCAGGTGTGAGAGGAGGAAGGGTGTTCATAGGCTACTGAGTAGCTTCAGGGTAGGGGAGCATGTATGGAAAACAGGCTTTAAGCAAAATATAGAAATCTCTGGAAGGAGAGGCTTAGAAATGTAGACTTAAAAGCTCCAGGTTCGAGCCAGGTGTGATGGTGCATGCCTTTAATCCCAGCACTTAGGAGGCACTTGGGAGTTCAAGGCCAGCCTGGTCTACATAGCTAGTTCCAGGACAGGTGGGGCTACAGGGAGACCCTGTCTCAAAAGACAAAATAATAATAATAATAATAAATGCTTTGTGATATTTGTAAAATTTTATACATATCTTGAATGTCAACAACACAAAAATAGTCCCAAGTACATAGAGGTATTTAATATTTGACGAAAGTACATTTCAAATATGGTGGAGAAAGAAGGATTATTCAGTAAACACTTCTGTAAAACTAGATAACCATTCAGGAATAGTTGAGTTAAATTCATACTTCATATTCCAGGAAGAATTTTACTTGAATCAAAACCTAAAATGGTGCCAGGCATGGAGGCGCATGCCTTTAATCCCAGCACTGGGAGGCAGAGGCAGGCAGATCTCTGTGAGTTCGAGGCCAAGCCTGGTCTACATAGTGAGTTCCTGGCCAGCTGGGGCTACAGGGAGACCCTGTCTCAAAAACACCAAAGGGGGGGGGGAACCCTGAAATGTATAGAATGAAGCTATAAAAATAACACAATCAGCCGGGCGTGGTGGCACACGCCTTTAATCCCAGCACTTGGGAGGCAGAGGTAGGCAGATCTCTGTGAGTTTGAGGCTAGCCTGGTCTCTATAGTGAATCCAGGACAGCTGGGGCTACAGGGAGACCCTGTCTCAAAAAGACCAAAAAACAAAAACAAAAACAAAAACAAACCCGCAATCAATCATGGTAGAACGGTTGTTTAAAATAATGTTAATGCAGGGTCAGTATGACACAAAATCTAAAAGCCAAAAGTCAGAACATAAAAGATTGAAAGTTCAACTGTATTAAAAAAATTTGTGTGGGGGATAAAGCACCAAATAAGCAAGGGCAAAATAATGAGGAAGAACATTTGTCAAGCACATCACGGAGGTCAATTTACTTAATAAGTGAAAAATACTGTTCTAGTTGGGATCTGGACTATTCCTCCAACAGCTAGGCTTGGTCTGGTCTCCAGGTTGATTGTGTTGGAAGGTGATAGAACTCTAAGAGGTAGGACCTAGCAAGAGGTCTTCAGGCCCTGGGATACGCCTTCAAAGGGGGCTATAAGACCTGGTGCTCTGCCCCCGTTCCTTGTACTTGCTGTACCCTCATGGTACACCTACGTCTTGGCCATGAAGCAAGCAGCTCTGCTCTTCTGTGCCTCCCACTGTGATACACTGCCTGGCCAAAGGCCCAAAGTGATGGAGCCTATAGACTATAGACTCAAAATAAATCTTTTCTCTTTGTAAGTTGACTAACTCAAGTATTTGTTACAGCAACAGAACCAGACTAACACAACTGCCTACAGATTAAAAGAAAAAGATTAACAATGTGAGCAAAAAGTTAACAGGAAAGAATAAGAGTCTTTTAAATATAAAAAGTTGTCCAAGCTGCTCAGAGAAGAAAGCACACACACGTGCACACAAAATCTAAAGACTAATGGCCTTCATTACTTTGAGCAAACCAATCATAAAAGACATTTGTAAGACAACCAGAAAAATGTGCTTATTATCAGGTAGGTTTTTGATTATTAGGGAATTACTGTGAATTGTATTAGGTGTGAGAGTGGTGTTACGTTTAAGTGGGACACATTCTTGCGTTTCAGACACAACCTAGGGTAATTAGGGAAAACTATCACAGTGGTGCTTAATATACTTAAAAATACTTCAATCCCTCAAACAGACAATTACATTAATAATTACTAAACTGGGATGTTGATTCATTTTACCTTTGCCTCTTGTCTTTGTTTGGGATTTCTCATGCCAAAAGGAAAAAGGAAAACTGACAGTGCACAAAGTCACTAATGCTTCACTTATCAGATAAACAAGATCAAAAATAGATAAAATGTGGTATTGGCAGGACTGTGGGGAACACAGTGCTTGCATGTTGCTGGAGAGGGTTTAAGTGGAGCAATCTCCATGGAAGGCAATTTGGCAAGAACCATCAGAATCATCAAGGCACATACTTTTTCCTAGTATTGCATTCTAGGAATTTATCCTACGGGCACACTTGGACATTTACAAAATAATATATGCACAGGCTTACTTGTATTTCTTTGAATAAAGATTAGACACAACCTAAACATCCACAATTAGGGGATTGGTTAAATTAAGATTCTATGTTCATAAAGGGGTGCTATATGACTACAGGAAGAGGATTTTGTATATTGATATAAAGCAATTCCAAGATGTATTGGATGAAAAAGTATAAAACTGCATGATTAAAAAAAAAACAAAGCAAGGAAAAATAAATTTAGACCATTTGTTTAGATATGTATAAAACATTCCTGAAAAGATACATAAGAAATAGTAGCATTACAGGAGAAGTGCTAGGTGTGTGGCGCACGAAGGTATGAGAAAACGTATTACTTGTCTTTACAGTTTTTGATCTTTATCTATTAGGTATATATTACTTCTTAAGATAGAAATCAATATAAACTTAAATGCTTCTGTCTCCCCTTTTCCTTTCTATAGCCTGGTTTCCTTAGCAGAAGGTTTTTCTGATAGGCAAAAATCACAAGCATCTTTAACCATTTGAGCCCATGAGAGGGAATAGTGGGGGATGGGGGAGACTGCAGTTATAAGGAAGCAGGAGTCTCCGCCATACTTCCATGTGCTCTCAGGGGGTCTGTGGTCCAAAGGCAGGTAGCAGGTGCATCCACCTGCCTGACCAACACACAGCCTCTCCTAATGGCCCTTTAGGGATTTTACTACCTTACTGTCTCCCCTGGGATCAAAGCTTTTTCCCTTCCCTAGACTTTCTATTGGCTCCTTCAATATCCCTCCTCCCCTTCTTGGCAAATAGCCAAGATCTCATTCTGGTAGCTGCTTCACTCATTCGGGAGTTTTGTCATCAAAAGTCACCACTGGAGCTGTTTTAAAAATAAGAACCTTGGGGCTAGAGAGATGGCTCAGCAGTCACTTGCTCCTCTTGCAGAACTGGGTTCAAGTCCCAGCACCCACATCAGGTGACTCACGACTGCCTGTAACTCCATTTCTAGGGGATCTGACATCCTCCTCAGGCCTCTTGGAGCACCAGGCATGCATGTATGTACACATACATTCACACAATACTCAAAAAAAAAAAAAAAAGAATAAGAACCTGTTCTTTAGCAAACTGGTAACAGTTAAAATACCTTCTCTTTGGAAATTTAAGCTACTGTTTCTGGGTCCATCTTTTTATCCCTCCCATGACCTCCTATAAAATTCTTGAATATATGGCTATATGGCTTCTGTAATCACAAAAGAAAAAAGTAAAAGCAGAAAAGACAATTTCTGCAATGAGCATAAATTACTTTTAATAAGAAGAAACAACAGATGCCATAAATAATAGGATATATATTAAATAAACCTTGAGGAATAAGTGATGAAAATAAAAAAGGTAGCATTCCTGAGGAAGTCTGAATTTTAACCAGCTCAGAGCAGGATGCTTTGAGCAGAACTAGTCAACCAGACAGGCAAGAGGGAGAAAAGGCATGTGAGAGGCCAGTAGAGCAGGAGGCTGGGCCAGGCCTGAAAACAATGATTCCAAGGTAAACTCACTGCAGATTCCCAGCTCAGGCTTTCTATCCAGTTCATGCCCGGAAGCCAAGAGCTTAGTGAGTCACACTTTAACTCCCATGAACTTGTGACAAGCTTCAGTGACACAGAGGCCAATCCGTTTTAAAGCAGAACACACAGGCAGACCCTCAGGGACACATCATAAATGTGCTGGTGGCATGAATTCTTCTCTTCCTGTTTAACTAGTTGGGGATGAGTTTCTTTTTCAACTAACTCACTTCCGGCACACTGGTATTGTGAACGGCTAGAAGACAGTTCTCCTGCCCCTAAGGATTTATAGTCTAGCTGGGTTGATTCCAAGACAGAGCTTCAGGATGCTACTACAAACCTAAAAATGCAAAATGTAAGAATAAAGCACATAAAAATGATGAGAGTTGAACATGATGAGGCTGTTTAACAGTTTGGGGTGAATTAATGTAAAGGAAGACTAGAGAGCCATTAAAGTGATAATCTGCATATTTACTAATATAAACCAATATAGTGTATTCAGTGAAATTATGTTATAGATAACATTTAAATACTTACACATATATAATTATATATCTATAGGCATTAAGATGTCTATGGAAGACATTAACAATGTCTCTAGCTCTTTATTTTTAATCTTTTCTACACTAAAATACATTCTAATTAAGAAAATGCTTTAAAGATATAAAAGTACTTGCCCTGTTGTTTTTAATGAAACAGTTTTTTATCACTGCAAAAGAAATCAGCTTATCATAAACCAGTCTAAATCAAAACATTTTTATTTTTGAAGGTGGCTAGTTTTGCTCTGAGGTTTGAAGATGGTAATGGCTTTAGAATGGCAGGGAAGAAAGGGGGGGCTCTTGCTCAGAGTCTCTTGGGCTGCAACCAGCAAGTGTGCATGTGTGTACATGTATGTACATATGTGTGTGTCTCGGGGGTGGGTGCGAAGCAATTACTTGACCTAGAGCACCAAAGCTGAAGAAGAGTCTAGGGAATCTGGACGTGAAAGTCCCCTAAAAAAGAGCGTGGTGGTTCACAGGTAAAGAAGGGCCTCCCTAGAAATGTGAAGGACAATGGTTCTAACTGCCCTGAATGGGCATCTAAATGGAATTGGACCCTGGTGACCTAAACAGGGAAACCAGCTCATAGATACAGACAAGCTATAGAGGTTTCTGCTTGAAGTGACATACTAAGCCTGAAAGTAAACTAACAGAAACCCTACAGAACAGGGGTTGGTTGGCCTGGCAGGTAACAGTATCTAGAGGATGAAAGACAACAGTGAGTTCAAGGTTTTGATCAAGAGACTGGCGGTGGGAAGAAAAACAGGAATGGGCACCTGGAATGGGATGAAAATAGAGATCATGTAGGATTCATGGACATTCAAGAGGACCTGAGGACTGTCACCCAAACATCACAGGAATGAGTAAAGTTCTGAACCTCCGGTCCTGCCTGAGAGGGGCATAGGCACAGCTCCGGTTAACCTCAACAAGGCAACTGAGGGATTGCAGAGACAACCTGTGTAAAGCATGTGGAACGCAAAGTAATGGCACAAGTCCTAGCTCTCATTAGCATGCTGCCAGCACCCACCAGGATACCAGGCTGCAGAAGTCAAGACAGTCCAGGACACAGCCTCAGCACAGGCAAAAAATTTTGGAACACCTACTGATGTGCCTTTTAGGGTCAATTCCCTTCCCCATGCCAGGACCCAAAGGTCCACCATTCTGCATGAAATGGCACTTTGTGCTGCCCCATAGGTAACTTCTCAGGCAGACAGAGCTAGAAGGGCTTGGGGCATCATCTAGTTCAATCTGCTAGTGTTCAGGTAAGTAACAGAGGCCCAAGGATTGAAAAATTGGCTGGCCTAAGGGCCCTTGACTACAGCAGCAGGACAGAATGCTGTTGCCAGGATGAACAACCCCCCCATCCTACCCCCCCCCCCTGTAGTGGCTTTGCTGGTTCAAGTGCCATCTTCCCTTCCTGGACTTCTGCATGGCCTCCCCATATCTGCTGTCCCCATGAAATCAGAGCAGTCACCTCAACCCAAACTTAGCCACATGCCATTTCCCTGCTAAAAGCACTCTGACGGGCTGGAGACAGCCCTGGTCCTCCATCCCTCTACTGAAGGCCACAGCTACTGTCCTGAGCTTAGTGGGTGAGTTATACACTATGGCTGATATTATACATTCATGTAGCTTCCAGGAACCCTTTCATCAGAATTTGACATTATGCACAGCTATGTGCACAGACAGGTGTGTACGATGATTTAGTCTGCTTCTCTCTCACTGGACTGTAAGGTGAGAGACCCTGGCTGATCCAGTTTCCAGCATCTGAAAGTCAAAGTGTTGGGAGACAAATGTTCCCAGAGACTCTGCTGCCAGGAGACTCCATAGCATTTGCTCTCAGTGGCATGATAAAAAAAAAGGGGGGGGGGAATGAACAAAGTGAACAGATGCTCTGAAAACAACACCCCTGGCACCTCTTCAGCCAGGCAGCACGCAAGAGAAGCCACAGGGAATTGGGAGTAGGAGATGGCTGCTCCTAGGAGGCCTGGTTGTCAGAACCTCCCCTTGGGAATGAAGCTGACGACCCACAGGAATGTCCCAAAGATGGAGGAGGCCATTAACGTGGCTCACTCAGACTGCTCAGCTTGGGGAGAGAACTGAATCTTATTATTAACCTCAGTGTATAAATATTTAATAAAGCATCTTTACAATGATAGATAGAACTTACCCACAGGAGGGGAACAGCCTGGTTCTACAAAGAGTCTCAGAAAGGAGGATAAGAAGGGGCTGTGAGATGACTCAGTCAATAAAGTGCTTGCCATGCAAATGTGAGGACCTGACTTTGATCCCCAGAACCCAAGTAAGAAAGTTGAGCATGGTGGCATGTACTTGTAATCCCAGCTCTGGGAAGGTGGAAATAGGTGGATCCCTGGGGACTCACTGGCCAGCCAGCCTAGCCTAATTGGTGCGTTCCAGGCCAAATGAAAGACCCTGTCTCAAAAACCAAGGAAGGTGGACAGCAACTGAGGAAAGACCTAAGGTTGATCTCCAGCGTCTCCATACCTCCGCATACACATGCATCCATACACATGCAATACACACACACACACACACACACACACACACACACACGGAGAGGGGACAATGGGAAAAAGTGTCATGTCCTAGGCAGGGAGACCTGCCCTGGACCACACAGTTAAGTCAGCATGTCAACTTGTCTTATGGGTTTCCTGAATAGCTAATAGGGAGGTTCACGTACATAGTGGCCTGCCTGGGCTAGAGGCAGAGTTCAATTTCACAGTTGCCTACCTCTGAGAAGTAGCTGCTGGTTTGATTAATTTTCTACCCCTTGATAGTACATTAAAACGACTGCTGAGGATTATACAGATATTTACCTGAACAGTATTTTTCCCTCCATTTTATGTTCTAAGTTCTGAGAACAAAAAAACTTAAGAGATCTCATTACTGTCACCATCTCTGTGCTCATAGGTAGCTAGGGAGATGCTGTGGTCAGGAAGAGCTGATTTCTTGGTGGCAGCTGCTGCTTCTGAATCTATCAACAGGCTGCCATGAAGTAGTGGTCACCTAACCACTGTGGTAAAATCCTGCTCCCTGGGGGAAATTTGTCATCCTCTGGACACAGAGCCCTTTCTGGGTCACTGGGTGTGGCAGTACCTGGCATAGGTGGGGAAGCATCCTGAAGGGAGAACAGGCTTCTCCTGAGGAGCCTCTAAAGACCTTTGACTATCAAGATCAGGAGGAGTCCATGCTTCCTTCTCTGGGGAGCCCCTGGGGCAGCCGAGGAGCAGTAGGTTCTGAGGGCCACCATCTTGAGGTTCTCAGGAGTACCCTCTAGCCACAGCATTTAACCTCAGGGCCTGGCACTGTGGATCAGCAACTGTGTGCTTCAGAGCACAGGAGTGCAGCCTGTAGTGTCCTCGACCCCCAGGCAGTTATAGTCTTTGTTGTCCTCATTCACTCTGAACACTTAGCCTAGTCTGACTTCCAGGAAGAAGACTGCAAAAGAAACAGAAAGGACTCTCATATCCCTTTAGCAGCATCCTGAATTCCCAACCTAAAGACAAAGCTGAGCAGGCTGCACGATGCTGTGTAGTAACTGTTCCACTGGGCAGAGCACAGAAAAGGCAGAAACAGAACATGTCGGCTTCTCTTCCTCACAGGCTCCTCTCAGGAGGCTCTGGGCTGCTCTCCATGCTGCAACCTTTGAGATGCCTCTGTGTGCATAAAAGCCATAAATCAAGCAGCAGCAGCACATGGGTTGCAGGATGCCAACTGTGTGCCGCCTGTAAGGCAGGGGAAACGGGAAGGAGGAAGGGTGTGGGAAGACAGAGAAAGGAGGGAGGCACTGCATAGGGTTCTCTTCCTGAAAGTCTTTCTGTTGCATTCTCCTAGGCCCTCCTCTCCCACCTGGATCACATTTGCCCCCAGGCATCCTCAATGGGGTATATAACCAAGTGCAGGGAGGGGCATATGGCTAGACCCAGAGATGAGGTGAGAGGACAGAGGGCAGTGTTCTGGCTGGTATAATAATTCTCTGCAGCCTGCAGCACTTTATCCCCTATGTAGGCAGTCACAAATGTTTATGAGTGTCTCCCCAATAAGAGGGTGAAGGAGCGGAAACAGGCTCTGACTGACAGAGACGGTTGCTCTAGGAGACCCTGGGAGCCTTTTGAATCAAACATGAAGGCTGGAACCTTTGACTTTCAGCTGCTCCCCTTCCTCTAATCCTTAAAGCAGGCCCTAAAGGTAGAAGAAGTGCACTCCCCCCCCAGAGCCAGTCATCAAAGCTGGGTTCAGGAGGAAGTCTTGGGGTTGCCCATCACTTAGCCCTGGCAAGTGCTGCCAGTCAGAGACTGACATTAAGAGGTCAAAGTCTGATCAAAGACTCAAGGGAAATATTCCTACCTGACCCCAGCCCTCCCCTTGGCATTGCCAAGGTCAAATTCATCCTCTTCTGCAAGCTTTTTTTCCCCATCTCTCTCTTTACTCAGGCATTTCAAATCAAAAAGTTATTCATTCCAGAGAGAGCTCAGGTTTTTATGTATGAGGGTGGGGTAATCAGATGGTATGTTTAGTTAGGTCTAGGGAGGAAGAGTCAGCAAAAATACAAAAGACAGAATAGGGGAGTGCTTCCTCTAATGCTGACAGGAAGTGAACTTAAGAGGCAGAAAAGATGGAGTCTGTTAACCTGATGGTCTTCTAACCACAGGTCTCTAGGTACAGGACCTAGGAGAGCTACCCTGATCAAAGGAGGCTCTGACAAGGCCATCACTGTCTAGTTTCTTGGGCTTTCATGTTGCCAGGATGGACAGTGGAGGCACAGCTAAGGTACTGGATTGGATGGCCTTTTGGGGAGAGATCTTGCCTGGGAGCAGTGGAAGGAACCAGATACTTCAAGCCCATGCCTTCGGCTAATTTCTGTATTCCATGGCTTTTTCTTCCAACTTCAGTTTTCCCAAAGTGTGTATGCATGTGTTGGGAGAGGAGGGGTAATTAAAGATCAAGAAACAGGTCCTGGAACAGGCCAAGATAACTGGGCTGATATGATAATCTTTGACATACAAGGTTGAGAAATTATTTATAGAAAGCTTTCTTAGGAATAATAATATCTAACATTCATTAGTGATTTTTTTTTTTTTGAGACAGGGTCTCCCTGGCCTGGAACTCACTATGTAGACCAAGCTGGCCTTGAACTCACAGAGATCCACCTGCCTCTGCCTCCCAAGTGCAGGATCAAAGGCATGTACCACCAGGCCCGGCTAGTGTTTTATTATTGATTTACAAATTTTCGTAAACTAGCTTATTTGATCTTTAAAACCTTGGGAAAATAACTACCACCCATTTTATAGAATGGAAAATTGAGCCAGTGCTCTTCCATAACAATAGCACTAGAGGGAGAATCAGGATTCGAATCTGAATCTTGTGATATTTTCCTATTCCCCCTAGACCTTCAGTAGCAGAAAGAAAATGCCAGCCCATTATCCATAACCTTCCACATTTACCTACAAAGCAGATTCCACCCATATGTAAGAAGCACAGGGCTGAATGCTGTCTGGTCCTAATAGTCTTACAAGTGGACTTAGAGCAGACCATACTGACATGAAGGGATCAAGGGCCTACTAGATAGGGTGGCCCTCCTATGGTATGAAGATGGCTCTAAAGACAGAAGAAAATATCAAGAAGTTAAAACTGAAGAAATCTGGCATGTTTCCATTCCCTGCTCTGTCCATCTAGCAGAAGGGGTCCATACGCGTGAACCTTCTCAAAGCTTCACACAGAGGCCACTCCATGTCATCTCAGAAGAAAGTCAATAAACTGCTTAAGTTATTCGTAGAAACACTGAAAGGATGTCAAACTTATACTTTTACTTGGTAACCAGATTTCTGAATCATGAAGGTCTAGGATTCTATACTCTGGGAGGAGCGGTGTCACCTTCCTAGGAGGGGCATTCACATCCTTTGGAAGGTTAAGATGCTCTTGGTGATGAACAGACTCAACCAGACACAGACAAGGTTAGGGAAGGCTGATTTCTGATCAACTAGGACTACCATGAAGTTTCCTGCATGATGGATGCCCATTTGTGCTTGCCTCTTAAAAATATTTTATTATGTGTATGGGTGTATTGCTTGTATGTAGGTAGGTGTACCTGTGTTGTGCAATGGCCAAGGAGGTCAGTAGAGGGTGTTGGACCCCCTGGAACTGGAGTTACAGATGGTTGTTAGCTGCCACGTGGGTGCTGGGACTTGAACCCAGGTCCTCTGCAAGAGCAGCCAATGCTCTTAACTGCTGAGCCATCTCTCTAGTCCTTGTGCTTGCCTCTTTAACCTGCTTCTACCAGTTTCCCATACAGCTTGTCAGCCTGGCTGTTGTACCCTCAGGCCAACTGGAGATACCCTTAGTCCTTCAGCTTGCCCCAGCCACACGCACTCTCCAACCCCCAGCTCAATGGCTGCCGCCTCCAGGAACTAGTCTGATTCTCTGTGCAGTTCCTCCTTTGCTCTCTCATTGCTATTTAATTTATGTGCCTTCCCCACAGTTCTCTAATTCTACTCATGCTAATTAATTGTGAGCATAGTTCATTTTTCCCTAATAGATTATTAAGTCCTTGGAGACAGATGCTATATTGAATTCATCTCTATGGTTCCCCACTCTCCTTCCATGTCTGGCTGGGGGTTTAATCTCTAAACTTAGTAGGAGTATAATAAATAATTATTAAAATGAAATTTACCTTGGATTTCATATATTTATGGAATTTGATCTATATAGAACATGATATACAGAAAATCTGATATACATATGGAATATATATATATTTTTATATATGTAATCTGTGAAATAGATCCAAGAATCTGCACACAGGCTTGTCCTTCACAACCCTTATGGAACATGGTACCTCTCTCATCAGGGTCAATGAAGCTAAACACAGCCATCACAGAGATAGAAGGTAAAGCCAACATGACAAACCCAAACATTTCAACTTGGCTTGGTTATTTGAAGAGGTTAAAGTTATTTAAGAAAAAAGAAGGAGTTGCTGGTATCACATATCACAAAGGAAAACCAAAGATGGGTTCTGTGGCACTAGTGAAAGTGAGAAAATGAGGGAAGAAGAAAAAGAGCTTCCTGCAAAGCCCAGGACACAAAGAGAGATGGCTAAGTCCTGTCATATCAAGGGAAATGAGGCACCACATTCACTTTTTAGAATGAGAAGCCATTTCTGAGGGGACAAGGGCCCTGCTTATGCCTCCAGGTCATCAAGGGACCAAGGTATCTGGGAATGGAGTGGAGTGAGGCGAGGAGAACAAAGGTCATCATGGATTTCAGGCAGGACTATAAGAGAGAGCCAGAGAATCACCCCAGAAAGCTCTTATAGGAAAGTTAAGCTTTTCTTGCAAGGTGGAAGATGTAAGAAATCAGTATGGAGGCTGGGTGAGGTTCAATCAGATGAAGGCCAGCATCTCATACAGAGAGAGAGAGAGAGAGAGAGAGAGAGAGAGAGAGAGAGAGAGACAGAGAGAGAGACAGAGAGAGAGACAGAGACAGAGAGAGACAGAG
>NW_008355157.1:474925-497502 GCF_000622305.1 Nannospalax galili
CTGAGACTATAGAGCTCAAAGTTTCTTTATTGGCCAAGGACTTAGGGCCAGAATATAATTACCCAGGGTCAAGTTCTAAGGAGACAACAAAAACATTTGGTAAGGGGGCAAAAAATTCTCAAGAATCAGATCTCAGCCAGTAGAGGGAGAAGTCATTTCTGCTAGAGAATGTAATCCCCCCCTCCCCCAGTATGAGCCTAAGTACAAATCTAATTCCAGTTCAAGGATGAGAAACTCCATGCAGAAAATCCTTTTCCTGAGGTTGAGTGGAGAGGCTGCTATCTGTTCTCAATTTCCTCTTTTCTTTTGGGACCACAGAGATGATGATGCCAATTCCTCTCTCCCGGCATAAGCAGGACACTAAGTGCATAGGACATCTCTTGCATTTATGCCTGTGCAGCCCCTTAGACACTCCTTTACCCAGACTTTCCTCATAGTTCTGACTTCAGTCCCATGTCACTCTGGACAAAGACAGAGAGCAGGACCCACCTGCCACCAACTCCAGCACTTCCTGGCTTCTCAGAGCACTTGGGAGGGAGTAGGAGATACTGGGGCCCACTGTTGGAGCCAATGCTCCCTGGGGAAGGAGTGCTCTCTGAGCTGGGCAAAGCCTTTCCATCATTCCCATGCCATGCTAACACAACGCACACAGAGACTTCACCATAGTGAGGAGGGTCATGGACCTGCTGGAGATTGTGAGCACACTCTTCTGACCCCCATGGCCCCAAGCAGTACCTGCCAAGGCCTTGATCCGGGACCTCTCAAAGAGCCTGGCTGAGCTGTTGTCATTATCCAGCTCGTCGTCCGGGCCATCCCAGCGGGCATTGATCCGGCTGTATGGTGGCTGATTGCTTACGTTTTCAAACTCAGTGGCCGATGTCATGTCAGCAGGCTCTTAGCAGCTGTGCCTGTCTCAGTCTTCATGGAAAGGTCCCTAGGGGACAGCAACACAGTCAGAGGGTTAGCTTCCCAGTCTCTTGCTCTTTTTCTCAGGGGAAACTTACTGGGAGCATCCGACAGAAGGCAATCCCGGCGGGATGCATGCACTGTGCTGTCTCCCAGGGCATGCTTCTTCTCCAGGGTCTCAGGGTCCTGTGTTATAAAATATTGCCGCAGGAGAAACAGTAACGGCGGCAGTGGCGGGGGACAGAGCAGAAAGCTGCATGCTGCAAGGGTCAGGATGGCCAGCAGGTGGAGATGTCGGTCGCAGTAAGCCAGCTTCCTTTAAACCTATTGCACTGAGCTAGAGAGAAGCAAGAGGGGTAGTGCTTCTGTGAGTCAGAGGCTGGTGGAGACAAGGTAGGAAGAGCAGCCCTCACTGGCAGACTGAGATCGGAAGCAGGCCTGGTGGGGGAGAAAAGGACAGGCAGAGCGATAGGAGCAGCTGAAAGTTGGCTGAGTCTCATTTAAACAGGAATTGGGGTCAGGGTGGGGGTAAGCATCAAGTTGCATCAGACACCACCAGCTCTGGGCAGCCACTGGGGGCTGGGGGTGGAAAGTCCTTCTCCATTGACATTGCTCAGGAGCCCTGAGTTCTTTCCTAGCAGACAATATTTGGAAGACTGAGTTTGCTTTTTGTCTTCTTTGAAGAGTGACCAGGTGCTGGCATAAGGTCTCCTGTTGAATCCCAAGCCAGCCCAAGCAGCCCAGTGGCTCCTGTTGTCCCATCCAGACCATTAGCAACAAGTGCTAAGGTGGATGGATGATGGCATCTCAGGGACAACGGGACCCCAAGTCAGTTATCTGTGCAATAAGCACAGGCACCCAGGGTACTCACTAGCCCACCACTTATTTTTACTTGCTTATTTATTTAATCATTCATTCATTCATTCATTCATTCAGAATTAACTCAAATATGCATTCAGCCCCAGTGAGAAGGCAGGCAATCATGAATAGGACAAGAAGGGCCATGTCCTTATGGAACTAATACTCTGACAAGGACAACAAACAATTAAATTAGCAATTATAGTAAGGCACACTGTGTGCCATGACTGGGAGAGACTAGGATATGTTAGAATCTGGGTGCACAAGAAAAGGAAGCTCAAGGTGACTGCTAAATGCTGCCCAAGGAAGCTTGGAGGAGCTCCTGAAGGGACAGGTGGAAAGGGACAAGAGTCTAAACCAAAGGAGTAAAGAACAGGGGCAACATTCTGAAGGTAAGAAAAAGCACAGCAAAACAAGGAAACTGAAGAATAACAGGAGGATGGGTAGGGTCGAGGAGGAAAGTGAGGCCGGAGGCCGGAAGGGCAGCCTAGTCATGAATGCACCTGGCCTTTAGAAAACTCTAACTTCCTTCATCTGTACCTGACATTCAGGCATCCCCCTGGGGAACTTATGGGATGCCAAGTTCAAGTCTGTAAGACAGAACAGGGCACCAGAGCCTTCATATTCAAGACAGCAAAAGTTGGGGGAGGGGACTTGGAGGCAAGGTGGCAGACAAATGATGTGTCAACAGTTATTGAACATCATCCTCTCACACACCCTAACACACACAGGCTCACATCTGACACACTGACACACTCCCAAGCAGGCACACGCAGGCAGGAGAAACAAATCATGCTCGCCACTTTGAGCATAACTGCAGTGCTTCAGAACTTAGTTTTCAGACTTAGAATCACTTCAGACTCTTTGTCCCCCAATCTGAAAATCAATCCTACCACATCCCTTTGAGGTAAGACAGGAGTCAGCATTATCCACTCTAATTGCATGGGGTTGGGGGAGTTGGGGTGGATATGACACAAGCTCAACACTGGATGAGGCCTCTTCAAGGTCATCTAGGAAACTACTGCTTAGACCAAAGACCAAACTGTAGCCCCGGTTATCTCCTTTCACTAGACTGGTTGGGGGAGTTAGGGGGGAGCAACCCATGGGAACTGACAGTATACTGCAGCGGCCTGGGTTGAGCAAAGGTATTTGCTACTCAGGGGAAGGGAACGAGCAAAGTGGGGAAACTAGTCATTGCCCCAAACACAGTGTACCCCACTATGCCAGGCCTATGCCTAAAGCCATTCTTATTCCTTTGAACAGTCTGTTCAAGCTTCTTCCACAGCTGAGATTTCCCACTCAAAGGTCTGAGCAAAGATAGCTGGGAAGGATTTTCTACTCTCCACGCTTCCCCCACCTCCTTCAAGGGGAATGACCACTGGCATGGAGATCTGAGTCAGAGGGGCTGCCAGGCTGACCACTTCCTACAGGGCCACAAGCCCATCCATCAGTCTCTGAGAAGGGGCAAGCTGCCAGACATGGGAGGCGTGGTAGGATCAGCCCCTGAGCACCGGAGGTAACCAGACCCTGGCTCGCTTCTCTTCATCCTAGGCTATTTTTAAGAGTGTCTGAGAGAGGCCCAGGCTGTGGGGCTGGGGAGTGAGATTACCTTAGCTGTGGCTCCGTAAATAAGTCTGCCCCAGAAAGATGAGCCTGAGCAAGCAGACCAGCAGAACTGGCGTTCACGGCAAGATTGATGGCCCCGGGTGCAGGAGAGCAGAGACTCGACAGCAATTTATCCTGCTTAAAAACGTCATCCTTCCTGAGACCGCAGCTTGCCGAAGGTGCAACCAGGCAGTGGCTCAGCCAGGAATTCAAGAAAACACACATGAATCTGAACACATGAGTCTGGTTGGTTTGCTGGTTTGTTTGCTTATTTGTTTGTGAAAGGACCATATTCCTGGCGACAGATGCCACCAAAAGGAAATTCAGAAGTGAAAGTGAGGCTTATTCCTCCTCCAACCCACCCTAGTCCCTGCTCAGATGGCATTTCATTAGAGTCAAGGGGTGCTGGGGTGGGCCCACATGCTCAGGCAAGGACAGTTACAGAGAATCAAATATGAGAGACAGACAGGAAGAAAATAGGAAACCCAAAACATTACCTATTCCAGAAATAACCACCCTCCACTGACAATGCATGTAGAACCAAATTCAACCCAGTGCTTTCTCAGTGTCACCAGGCCTCTTTCCATTATTGTCACTGTGGCCCTCCAGAGGCTTGACTATAAAGAAATCACTGTGACAAAGAGAAGCATGTATGTTCAGGTCTCATGGGGGGAAGGAGGGCGCCTAATCAAAGGAGGAGTCATAGAAATAGTGTTCAAGTTGCTACCTGAAGGGAAGTTTGAAATGAGATGATGTGGTCATATTTTCAAGGCAAGTCATCTGTGCATCTAGAGGGGTCCTCCATGAATCATGAAGGACCACAGTATAGAATTGAACTTAGACCTCACACTCCTGTCAGCAAATCCAGGGCAAAAAAATGTCATAGGAGCAGTTCACCTCCCTGTTCACCCTAAAGCCTTCTCCAAAGTTCCTCTCAAGCCAAAAATCCCTTGTCAAAGTATAGGTGGGTCTTTCCTGGTCCATATGACTCTGTGCCCAGGGCAGCCTACCTGCCCCATCCATTGATCTGCCTGTCCAGTTAGCTAGGCAGTCCCATCATCAGAGTCACTCTTACCTATAGGCTGCCCTCCCCTGTCTCTAGAGGATATTGGTAGAACAATTCTTAGGAACTTTCCCACAGCTCAGTACTGAAAAGCCCACCTGATGGCACAGAGCAAGGAGTGCTCACTTGCTGAAGGAATGTACTTACTCAGAAAAGGGATTGCACAGTATCACAGACACAACCTTCATGGCAGCATTTCACACACAGCCAGGAACCTATCTGCCTCTAGAGTGAGTGTCAGGCCTCATGTGCCATGCCTGGGAATTGCAACCTCCCATTCATCAGGGAGGACCTGAGTAAGTGCCAGGGCCACTGTCTCCCCGCTGGTCTGAGCTGTATGCTTTTGTCTTAATTTTGAAAATTATTTATTATTTTATTTTATATGTATGAGTGCATTGCCTGCATGTATGTGAGTGAATGCCCAAGGAGGTCCGAAGAGGGCGTCGGATCCCCTGGAGCTGGAGTAATGGATGGCTGCTAACAGACATGTGGCTGCTGGGAATCGAACCCAGGTTCTCTGCAGGAGTAGCCGGTGCTCTTAACTGCTGAGCTACCCAGCTCCTGGGCTATGTTTTATGTCAGTTTCTCCCATGCCCCCAACAGAAGTGATGTCCTTCTCCCTGCCCCCAAGCTCCCAACAGTAACTAGCACTCTATCTTCTTCTCCCAGGTCCTTCAAAGGTGAACAGCAACAGAATGAAGATCTGCCTCAGGACTGGGAAATGGGGCCACATAAGGCCACTCTTCCTCAGTGGGGCGAAGATGGAGGTGAATGCAGCAGTTCAGATACTGAAGTCATCTTTAAACAGGACTTAGAGACACCTGAGGTTTGGTTTGTCTAGCTATATGGTTTTCTGTCATATGTTTTTTAGTTTGTTCTTTTACTTATGCTACCCTAAACCTGCTTTTGACTTATTTGGTATTATGGCAACCCAGGTCAGGACATTAAATCTTTGGTAATTTTTCTGCCAATATAGCACCACTGGGAGAACATGCCCTTCTACTCCCTCTGATCATAATTGTATTGCATATTCACAGACACCTTAAAGAACAGACAGATATATAAATACATAGGCACCAAAACAGAATGAAAACCAATGAGATGCTGTCAGAGTCTTTTTTGTAAAAAAAAGAAACGACTCAGACTGCATCCTCTCCCTCTACTCTCCCGAAAGAGGGAACCATCATCAAAGGCAGAGTCTTATTCTAAACTGACCTGCAGCATCTCCATTGCCTATTTGATGTATCTACCTAGATATTACAGCTCAGTCTCAACATGGCTAAGATGGAGCACACAGATCCCAGGACAGCAGAAAATGGGAGCATCAGAACCGTTGGGCAGCAGTGAGGCCCAGGTAAATGCCACCGGTGAGTGGGCTTTCCAGCAGGCATGGCTGGACAGGTCATTTCTCCTTCCCAGAGCATACTCTGCATGTCCCATCCTAACTCAGTCTGGTCACAGTGATAGGGTGGGGCTGGAATTTTTAGAGCCCAAGATTCCTATCTGTGGCAGCCAGCATCAAGGACCCCCACACATTTGAGATATAGGGTTCATTCTCGGCTATTACTGTTTAGTGTGGCCTTTCCCAGAGCCTGCTGCTTCAGGCACACATGTCATAACCTGCCCACCCTCATCATGGAAAAATCTCCTGCTAAGAACTGGCTCTAGTATTGCTGCAGCTGCTAGAACAGGGGAGGGATGCTGGGAAGTAGACTCTACCAGTCCTTACAGGGGTTTGGGTACGAACAGGCACTGTTGAGCTTTGATACAAGGATTGACTCTCAGGAACAGCACTCATCATATCCTCACATTCTGCTCAGAAGCAAATGTCCACTGGAAATAATTAGAGGAGGGAAGACAGAAAACACTCTTACATACAGATTGAGCACCCCTAATCTGAAAAGCTTCAAAATCTGAAACTTTTTGAGCACTGACATATCACAAGTAGACAGCTTCACATCTGTCCTCATGTGATGGGTCACAATCTAAACTCAACCTCACTAAAAATACTGTGTAAAATTACCTAAGACTATATATTTAAGACACACATGAGACACACACGAACCTCATATGTAGACTTGGGCCTCCTTCCCAAGGTATCTCATTATGTATATGCAAATATTGAAAAATCAGAAAAGAAAATAAAAAATCCAAAACATTTCAGGTCCCAACCCGCACACAGTCTTCAAAGATTTTTACAATCCAGTCTTACAGCTTCTTACGTCTCCCAACCCACTTTTTTTCAGAACTGATACTGATTTCTTCCCTCAGAATAAATAGTAATTGAATTAAAAAGGTAAATGCCCAATTTCTCTTCTTTCATGAGGACGTTTCCCCCCAAACCCATAGTAACATCTCTCTTTTCTGATGAAAACTGCAGGCCCCAATATTCTAGTGAGGTCTCAACATTGGAAAGTGTCAAGAATAGGGTGAAGTAATTAATTTCAAATAATTGACTATTTCTGGTTAAATGCTTGATTGAGAAAAGATAAAAAATGAAACGAATCTTAGTTTCATCGAAATAGGATTAGACATCATGTGCCTCTTGATATGATACGATATGAAGGGCATTATGACCTGGAACATTCTTATCAAAATTGGTGAACCTTAGTAAATCAAGTCTTTAGAGCTGACTTTCAGCTTTTAGGTATTATCGAAAATCAAGAGACAAGGAAACAAATAGATGAACCTAGAATGTGAGGCATCCTACAGACAACTGACTCAGTTTCCTTAGGTTCCTATCATTTAACAAATAAAAGAAGCAGGGAGTGGGGATTGTAGATCAAAAGAGATTTGGAAGACATAATAAGAAAATATAACGTGTACCTTGTTTGGATCTTGACTCACAAAAAAAACTATCAAAATAAATTTTAAGGCAATCAAGGATATCTGAACTATAGATTCAATTTTAGGTGATAACTAATAATTATAGTCAATTGTATTAGGTGTGATAATGACATTAAGGTTGTGTTGGAAAAATAAATGCAGCGTGTAGTTAGTGATGCTGAAGAATGCAGTGGTGACATGATTTGATGTCTTGGATTTTCTTTAATGTGTTTTATGAAAGCAGGAAGTAAATCAAGCAGAGAAATCCCTAACAATCGACTTGGGGAGAGACACTTGTGGGGGTCTGTAATACTGTCCTCTCTGCTTCCACATAGACATAAAAATTCTTATAGGAATCTTGAAGCTAGGCATGGAAGCTCATACTTGTAAACCCAGCACTCAAGAGACCGAGGCAGGAGGATCACCATGAGCTCGAGGCCATAGTAAGTTTTGGGTCAACCTGGACAACAGAGTGAGACCCTGTCTCAAAAAACAACATTTTTTTCAAATATACACTTAATGGGGCTGGAGAAATGGTTCAGCAGGTAAGAGCACTGCCTGCTTTTACAGAGGGCCCTGGTTCAGTTCCTTCCACCCACATGGTGGCTAACAACTATCTGTAACTCCAATCCCGGGGGCAAGGTGGGAGTGGGGATCTGATGTCTTCTTCTGGCTTCCTTGGACATTGCATGCACAGGAGCACTTATATACATATAGACAAAACACTCCTACACATAAAGCAAAAATAAATAAAATGTTTTAACCTAGTGAAAAATTAGATTTATAAAATATAGTAGTCTACCTTTATCTATGAGAGATATAGTCCTAGATCCTCAAGTAGATACTTAAAACTTCAGTTAGTACTGAACTCTATATACATGAGTGTTTTTCTCTATACATACCTATAATCAAAACAACTAACAACAGAATAAAGTAACATAACTATGTAGTATAACAAGATTGCCAGCATCACTACCCCATTAAATAAAATAAGAGTTATTTAAATGCTAACACTACAACACTACAAAAGTCAACCTGATAACAGAAAGGGGTACTAAGTGAGTGATGGGGGGAGGGTAGCATATACAGTGTGGATACCATACAAAGAAGGATTCATTCATAGACAGGATAGGATAGCGCAGGAGGTGCAAGGCTTTATCACGCTACTCAGAATAGTATACGGTTGAAAGCTTATAATACTTTTGAAAATTTCCACTTAATACTTTCAGATTTCAGTAACTGTTGGTCATTGAAACCATGAAAAGTGAAGCCACAGATAAGGGGAGAACTAAACAGTCATAAGTCACACAAGTGGAGCTCAGAATATAAGTCAGCTCCTTATGATTACCCTAACATTTGGCATAGTCTGGCTTCTGCCTCCCTTTCTCTGCTCATCTCCCCATGCCCACAACATGTAACCTCCAAGCCTTCTTTCAGCTCTTTCAACGTGCTGTGTTTTCCCCAGCTCTTGTGTATGCTGTGCCTTTGACTGGGACACTTCTTGAAAAATCCTTGTATGTCTGGCCCTTCCCCATTTCTCAGGACTCTGGCTATCAGATCTTCCTTGTAGAAGTCCTCCCTGGGCACCGTATCTGAGGTAGATGGTCTCTGTCATCCTTGGTCTCACCCTGCACATCATAACTGCATGCACATACCTGTCGGCTTACTTTCTCCCTGTCTTCTTGCCTATACTATGGGCTCCTTGTAGGCTGTAGCCATGTCTGTCTTATTATTGTGTCTCAGAGCTCATGCTGCACCCAGGCCACAGTAGGTGCTCAATAAATATTGTCTTCCTTCTAGAGACCTAATCTCATCTGGAGCCTCTTTAACCCTCCTCCTACCACATTCCTTGCCCCATGCACTCACTTCAGTTACCCCACTTACGTGCACTAAGTACTTATTTAGTATTTGTCACCACTAAGGCCAGTTGTTTCACATCTGTAAAGCACCTTTTCCTTTAAGCGCTTAGGCTGTCTCTGCATTTCAGGCCCTCACCACTTCTTGCCTGGCTTTGTGAGGTTAGCCATCTTTTCCCATGCTCAGGCCTTTCAACCCAGCTCTTGTAAGGACAACCCTCCCCTGTAAGCTTCTAGCATCACGACCTCATAGGAAGCTGCAGCATCCAGGGGCTGAGCTCATCCTCGCCCTTGTGCTGACTCTGCTCAATGTGTCCTGTGCCTCCACTTTATGTGTCACAACCCATATGCTGAAATTCAGCCATCTCTCCTCTCCCCTGGCACTTTAAAATGTAATGTGGACAAATGTCCATATTTAGAAACACAATATAGAACACTGTCTCAGAATCAGAGTGAAGTTACCTTTCCCTCTTAACCAGCTCCATGGCTTCTTTACTGCCTCTAAGTCCAAGTGGAGGGACAGTCAAAACGAGCTCAAAATGAACTGGTGGTGGCCCAGGCACCTACTTTCCTTCCCAGTCTCATTCTCTCCTACTCAATTGTCATGGCCAGGTGACCCCAGATCCACATAGTCCTTCCTACTGCTCCTCCCTCCAATCCTGGGACAAATGTCTAGTCTTCTCTCCTTTCCATCTTCATTTTAACATGTCTTTCTTTCCCATATCACTTAAAGCTCCTTGCCATCCTCTGCCTCCTCCCTTTCAGAACCAAACTTCTTGACAAAGCTGTCAAGGAAATAAATAGTTGACAGAGAAGGAAACCGAAGAGGCTAAAACACTGCTGAGAGACTTTCAAGCCTCATACAACTGAGAAATGCGGATTAAAACACGATGAGGACAAATATTAACAAGCTAGAGAATGCTGGATGCAGATGGTGATACGGAAAGGGCGACCTCAAACGCTACTGACGACAATGTGGGCTAGCCCTACTTAATGCCAGGCACTCTAAATAGCCCATAAGCCACTTGTTGAACGAATGGACACGACTGAGAAAGGCTTCTCTGCAAGAGGACAAGAATGACTTTTGCAGAAGACATTCTATTCAGAGGTTGGGGAGACCAGAGAGCTGGAAACAGGCTATGTGGCAGTCATACTGAGGCTTCATCATCAGTATCTGGATGTGGTCACTGTCGCCCTGGTTGCCGCAAGCACACATTCCCGGCACCTTTTCTTCTACTGCCAGAATGTGTGGCAGAAGGGAAGGGCAGTGGCATCGGGGTCCAAGCCCCTAGGAATCTCTGTACATCTTGAAACCTCTGACTCAATCCCCGCCTCAACATCCTCATTTGCAAGACTGAGGAGAGCAGCAGCCTCTCACCGAGACGCTTCCTGCAGAAGTCTTTCATGTCTCCTTCCTTGTGCCACAGAAATGCCAGTTCCGGAATTTCAGTCCTGACATCTCCACCACACAAACAAAAGGAGCTATTTTAAAAGACTAACGTCTAAATAATATATGTTATAGGTGCCAATTTATTCATTCATGCTGGAGCTTTTATAATAATTAAATTAAATCTCATCTTTTAACAGTAGCTTGGGAACCATAAGGACTCCTGAGGGAGTGAGTGCTGGCCAGGGGATTTTCCCATCCCTGGCCAGGGCACTGAGCCTGACTCCATGGGGTTGTTGTCTGGGGACATTTGGGAAGGTGCCTGTGAGGGGCAAGCTCCAGTCCCAGGCAGAGGAAACTGCAAGCTCTTCAGACCTGGCAGTAGTTCTGCTGTGCGTAATCTCCCAGGCCTACACTCAGCCACTTACTGGGCTCTGCTGAAAGGGAACCACCAGCTACTAGCTCTTGAAAGTCACACTCAGCCCATAGTTCTCAGGAAAGACACTGAACTCCTTATAGGACTGTGAAGCAAAGCCTGGGGCTGGGAAGGTGTCTTAGTTACTTTTGCTGTTGCTGATAAAATACCCTGACAAAAGCAAAAGCAACTTAAGGAAGAAAGAAAGGGTTTTGTTTTGGCTCACAGTTTGAGGGTACAGTCCATCATGGTGGGGAAGTCATGGTGGTAGGAGCTGGAGGCTGGTCACATTGCATCCTGTGTCAGGAAGCAGAAGGAAATGAATGCTAGTGCTCAGTTAGTTGTTTTTTGTTTGTTTGTTTTGTCTTTTTGAGACAGGGTCTCCCTATAGCACTCTGTTGGCCTAGAGCTCACTATGTAGACCAGGCTGGCCTTGAACTCACAGAGATTTGAGTGTGTAATTAAAGGCATGTGCCACCAAGCCCAGCAGTTTTTTTCTTTTATGTAGCCTAGTACCCAACATCAGAAAATGGTACCACCATTTAGGGTGGGTCTTCCCACTTCAAGATAATCCCTCATTGGCGTGCCTGGAGGCTTGTCTCCTAGATGATTCCAGATCTCGTCAAGTTGACAATCAATACTAATCATCACACAAGAGAACCCAGAATTTATTAAGACCTTAGTGCATCTTAATAGCTTCCAGTTATTGCACACCCATCCTGTCAAACTGTTAAATATAATTAGTGTTATTATGACTACTATTATTCCATTCTATCATAACAGAAGAGCCACCCTGAAATCTTAACTCCTGTACTTAGTAGCTGTGCATCTTTCTGTGCCTCAGTTTCCCTGCTATTGTGACAGCACTACTCAGTGTGCCATATTTGAATGTTACCTTTCCTGCACACATAGTTCAGACACATTTTTTCAGTCACCCTTGTGGTCAGGTGAGGCTGGATGACTAAGCAGAAGTGACCTATATCACTTCAAGGTCTTCCCCAGAAAACCCTTCCCCATCATCCCCTTATCATTTCCCCCAAGCTCCTGGAACCTAGAAAGCAGGGCCTTCCTAAATGACCAGGGAACAAAGTTTCCTCCTTGGTTGATATAACTTTCCACACCTATGACATGAGCAAGAAAGAAAACTTCATTTTGAGGTTTCTTATTAGACCAATTATTGTGCCTACTCAGTACACTCACCATCTCATATAACCCTGAGGAGTAAATTACATAAATGTTTATGACAGTGATGTAGAAACTATATACTACCATAGAGCCCAAGCTGTTATTTACAAATAACATACACTATATCTCAGTATCAAGTTTGTGAAATTTCTGATACTGCTGAGTTTTTTTAATTTAAGAGACATTTTATTGATTCAAAAAGTTCATACAATGAAATTTCCTTATATTCAGACATCCTCCCCCATTTCCACCCTCACCTTACAGCCCCCCCCATCCCTAACTTCATGTCTTCTACTAGCAAATGAAAAACCCCATCCATCTTACATAACACATCTGAGCTGGGTGCTGGAGACTCATATCTCATTAGGTGTCAGTAATCTATAATTCTTACACTCAGGTCTACCAAAGTGAGGGCCCACTCCTTTTGTGTGTGTGTGTTTTTGAGTCAGAATAGGCCCAGTTCTCTGGAATGGGATTTTCACTCTTAATTTCTGTTTCTCTTATACACTGCTCAGGATTGTCAGGTAGAGATTTCTTTTCCTCAGTGCTCAGAAATGCTTGGTTTTCTTCATCAAAGCTAGTTGTTCACAGCCCTTGCATGCAGGTTACACTTTGGCTGTTTCTGGGCCTCACTCAGTACACCCACTCCACAGGGGTCTAAGGTATTCTCCATCAGATTGATTCCCCACAGGGTTTTACTGGGGGTAAAAGCAGAAACTAGGTCCTCGCAGCAGACAGCAATTAGTTCACAGGCCTCCAATCCAAGATTCTCTGAGTGGCAGCTGGGAGGCTTCACAGCTTCACATGACAGGTTGACACTAGTGTCCTCTAGTTTATTTTCTGAAATTTGTAGACTTCTCAGATTCCTAATGTTGTTGAAGTCTGCAGCTAGGTTTTGCCAAACACTGGGTGGTGATGATGGTCACTGACCATGGGTGCCACCAGGGCACGTGGGCAGGCAGCTTGGCTTGGCTGCAATGCACATGGGTAGCCAGGTGCTGAGAACCACCAACTTGGTTCTCAGTTATTTTACTTCTTACTTGCCAAGTTTTGAGTTCAGAATTTTGAGATCAATATAGAAGCACCTACAGTCAGGTAAATATTCATCTTCTGTGATAAGATTCCTCACATGGTCCATCACACACATTCAGTCTCTTGGGAGTTGGCGTACCTTGGTCGCAAGGCTGGCTGCTCATTCCTATACTATCTTTTCTTTCAACACCATCACTTTGAACTGTCTTCTCATATTACTTCTTGTATGTATAAAAACTCATACTAAACAATTACTTCTGGGTTGCAAAAGGGGATTTATTCTTTCTTTGAGGATTTATTCTTAAGGCATGTCTTTCATACCTTAAGTTTGTGAATATGATCAATGTGTTCTCATGACAAAAAGGAAAGAATACAGGAGGTGGAGTTTATTGTCATTATTCCATTGTCCTTTCCGTGACCCTCTTTCCCTTTCTTCATGTACCGATGTGTCCCTAAACTGTCTTAATGTCAGGTTCCTCCGCTCAGTTGAACAATCCAAGCAGTACTCCTTCCTCAGGCCTATTGGCCCTCCCTCTTTCAAGAAAAACTGACACTGCCAGCCTAATTTCCTATCATCCTAAGTTTCTAAAAAAGAAGTGTTCCCTTTTTACTTTGGAGGCCCAAACATGCTTTCTGCACGATGTAAGTGTTCAACATGCACACGACAATTATGTGGGATAGCTATAAGTATTTATATTCTCTCAAAAGAATGCATCTGTTTGGTTGGTTAGTTGTTTTGTTTTGTTTTTTCTCTTTTTGAAACAGCATCTCCCTGTAGCCCCGACTGGCCTGGAGCTTCCTATATAGACCAGGCTGGCCTTGATCTCACAGAGATCTGCCTGCCTCTACCTCCCAGTGCTGGGATTATAAATATGTGCTAGCACGCCCAGCCAAATAGAACATATCTGAATAAAACTTTTTGAAACATAGTAAATACCTTACTCAAAAGACTCAAAGGAGGGGATGTCAATGAGGCTGGTTTGTAGTCTAACCAAGCCAAAGTCTAAGAAATGGTTGGTCAGACAGGTTAGTCAACATCTTCGAATCATGCAAGGGAAGCAACCATCTGTGCTAGCTATACAGAAAGCCAGATCTGTCCCTGAAAGATATACACTTCTCAATGTAACTTTGAGCTAGGAATTAGTTACTTTTCCCATTGCTGTGGTAAGGAAGAAAGTGATTTATTTTAGCTCAGAGCTTGAGCATACAGTCTACTGTGGTAGGGAAGTCATGTCAGCAGGAGCTTGAGACATCAGGTCACATTGAAACCACAGTCAGGAAGTAGAGAGAGATGAGTGCTTGTGCTTAGCTCACTTTCTCCTTTTTATTTAGTCTGGGCAGTAGCCCAGGGAATGGAGCTAACCACATTTAGAGTGAGTCTTCCAACTTCAATTAATGTCATTTAGACAATCTTTCTTTCATAGACACACCCAAAGGTTTGTTTCCACGGTGATTCCATCAAGTTGATAATCAAGATTAGCCATCACAGAGGGAGACTCTGATTAGAGAGGAGTTGTCTACATTTAAAAGATTTGGCTGGGAAAGTACCAGAATGAAGCCTAGAGCTCCTGCCTCTTGAGTTATATGAGGCCTCTGAGCTTCACTGCTGACCTACTGTAACCTACTCTAGCATCTTGCTTTTGATTATAGAATCATGACAAGCACTCATAAGTTGGCTGTAGCTGTATATTCATGAATTCAATAAATATTTATGACTAGCACGCCCAAATATATTATATACTTATCTATAAACAAAAATATGTCTAAGAACTACAAAGTGAAAACTATAAAACACCGATGAAATAAATCAAAGACGTAAATACATAGAGAGATAAACCATGGTTAAGGGATTTGAAGAGTAAATGTTAAGTTGTCAAGTCTCCAAAATCTCATCTATAAACTCACCAGTCAAAATCCTGACACAACTTTTTTGTAGAAATCAGCAAGCTGATTTTAAAATGTCTATAGAAAGATTAAATAAATAAATAAATAAATAAATAAATAAATAAATAAATAGAACTGGCACGTGGTGAATGCCTTTAATCCCAGCACTCAAGAGGTACAGGCAGGAGGATCTCTGTGAGATCAAGGCCAGCCTGCTCTACATAAGGAATTCCAGGCCAGTTGGGACTACAGGGAGACCCTGTCTCAAAAAGAACAAAAAGAGCCAGGCATAGTGGTACACGCCTTTAATCCCAGCACTCGGGAGGCAGAGGCAGGCGGATCTCTGTGAGTTCGAGGCCAGCCTGGTCTCCATAGTGAATCCAGGCCAGCTGGGGCTACAGGGAGACCTTGTCTCAAAAAGACAAAAAAAAAGAAAAAAAAAAAGAAAAAAAGATATTTTCAAGAGAAAAGAAATATAAGCAGTAGTCTGGGAATAATATTTGGAGAGCAAAGCACACATCTGATAAAGAACTTGTATCCAGAATATATAAAGAACTCTCAAAATATTATAAAAAACAAAATCTCAATTAAAAAAGAGTAAAAGATTTTTAGAGACGCTTCACCAAAAAAGATATGTACATGGCAAAAAAGCACATAAAAAGACATTCAATTTAATTTGTCATCGGGGAAATTCAAATTAAAACCACAATGAGATACCAGTATAGATCTATTGGAATAGATTTAAAAATAAAAAAATAAAAAATCCTTTGACCATAATGAATACTGATAGAGATGCAAAGAAACTGGAACTCTCACACATTGCTTGTGAAGATTCAAAATAGTACAGCAACTTTGGAAAAGAGTATGACAGAAACTAAACATGCATTTACCATGTGACCCAGCAATCTCACTCCCAGGCATTTACCCAAGAGCAAAGAAAACTTATGTTCACACAAAACTTCTATGCAAATATTTACAGTGACTATATCAGCTAAAATTTGGAAACAACCTAAATGCTCATCAACTGAGGAATGGCTAAGCCAACTGGTACATCCACAAAATAGAATATTACTCAGTGATTAAAAAAAGAGATTGATATAGACACAACATGAATGAGTCACAAAATGCATTATGCTAAATAAAAAAGCTAGACTCAGAAGGCCACATATTATATAATCCAATTTATATGAGATTGTGGAAAAGGTGAAACTATAGGGAGGGACAAAAACAAATCAGTGGTTGCCAGGGATTAGAGCTTAGTCAAGAGGCTGGTTAAAAAGTCAGCATTAGAGAATTCTGGGGGATGATTGCAGTGGTAGTTATACAACTACACATATTTACCAAACTTATAGAAATGATGTATGCCGGAACTTTCCATACTGTAAGTAAATTACACTTCAGTAAACCTAAAAATATAATATACCTGTTGGTGATGGGCTTTTTTTGGGGGGGGGGTCTTTTTTGAGACAGGGTCTCCCTGTAGCCCCAGAGGGCCCGGAACTCACTATGTACACCAGGCTGGCCTCCATCTCACAGAGATCTACCTCCCAGTACTGAGATTAAAGGTTATGTGCCACACCTGGTTAGCACAGGTCCATTGTTATTAACTGTTCTGACAACAATAACTTAGAACAATTATTACAATTTTTTTTTTTGGTCTTTTTGAGACAGAGTCTCCCTGTAGCTCCAGCTGTCCCGGAACTCACTATGTAGACCAGGGTGGCCTTGAACTCAGAGATCTGCCTGCCTCTGCCTCCCAAGTGCTGGGATTAAAGGCGTATGCCACCACGCCCGGCTTTACAATTTATTTTTAAGGAATGAGAAAGTTTCCTTGAGTAAGGTTCGACAATGTAAATATATAGAGACGAGAATTCTAGGGGTTAGAGCGACGGCTCAGCAGTTAGGAGTGCTTGCTCTTCTTCTGGAAGACAGTTCAGATCCCAGCACCCACACTGGGCATCACACAACTACCTGTAACTCAAGCTCCAGGGAATCCAGTGCCCTCATCTGGTCTCTACAAGCACCCCACACACATACACATATACACATACACATAAATAAAAAAATAAAATAAATCTTAAATGAATTCTGTCCTCAGGTTGTCGAAAATATAGTATAAATAATGACAGAGTAAGAGAATTATGGAAGCATCAAGAGGCAATAAGTGATATGCCATGGATTTCAGAAGCAGGAAAGAATATTTAAAGCTAGAGAAATAGAGATATCTTTGTAGAAGGAACAGCTTAAACAGTGATAATTTTTATTATTCAATGTAAATGATATTTATCAGAAAGTTTTCTCATGCAGTTTCTCTAATCCTTCTTACAAGCCCACAAGGCAGGTGATTAATCTCAGTTAAGCAAACCAAGAGTTGGAAATCAGATTCTCTGCCCAGCATTTGGGGTGGTGGAGCCAAGGTCTGAACTCAAGACTTCAGAGAGAGCTTGGTTTGTTCTCTGTCCCACAGCTTAACTACCCTTTAACATAGACAGGAACTGTTAATGGGTCACTTCCATCTTGGGATCCTCCATGTGAATCAGCTGCTCCCTACATGTCTGACCATTGGGAGTGTCCCACAAGCCTAATGTACTTATTTGAGTCTCTTTTGCACATGAAAGTGAAGGCCAACAGAGTGCAGGTTTTTTTTAGGTTGTTGTTGGGGTGTGTGTGTGCGTGTCTGTGTGTTTCTGTGTGTAGGTCAGAGGATAACTTTGGGGAGTTGTTTCTCTCCTTCCACTATGAGTTCCGGGGACTGAACTCAAGTAGTCAGATGTTGTCACGCTTTATCTGGCTTGTGTGACAAACACCTTCACCTGTTGAATCATCCCACTTCCCTGATCACGTTATTTTTCTAGATAGGGTCTCTTCCTGAACTTGGAGCTCACCAATTCTGTTAGAGTGGTTGGCCAGCTAGCCCTAGGATCCTCTCCCCAGCTCAAAAATTATAGACCCACCTGGCTTTTATGTGGCGCTGGGGATTGAACTCAGGTCCTCTTGTTTGTGCAGCAAGCACCTTACAGATTGAGCCATCTCCTGAGCCCAGAGTAGAGATTTTTGTGGCATTTGTTAGGATTTATAGTTTAAAGGTTTCAAAGCATCTTGAATAAATAGAAAAGAGGCAAAAGCCTCTTCAAGATCACAAGAATGATACTGACTGCAAGGCCATAGGCAAACCTAGAAATTGATGCAACTCTAGGCTATGCTGGGCCAATTCAGAAAGCTGCACTCATGCTTTGGACAGGCCAGTTCCTGAAATGAGCCTCCTGTGAGCTGCCAGGGCTCACCTGGCTGAGCTGTAGCCCTCACAACCCACAGTATCACTGCTGTACACACTAGGTACACACATACTGTGCTCCTTGCTTCCAGAGCCTATCTGCATGCCCAATGCTGACTAAATAGAAGGGGGGTTCAGACTGCTGAAGAAAGCATGCATATTTGTGACATCCATCTTTTTTGGCCCACTGCTAACAAAAATAATATGGGAAAGTACCACGATGAATACCAACTATTGCCTGAGTGAGTGTTATATAGGCGCTCATAAGAAAATGGCCTGTCCTTGTCCTCGGGAAGCTACAATCAGGCAAGTGACTGAAAACATCCCTCATTGGCAGAGCTGGAAACACTGCCTCCTCTTCTCTACCCTAGTATTCTCACCTAGCTAACAGGAGCCAAGTTCTACTATGACACTGTTATCATCAAATATTTATTAGCAATTTACCTTGCACTAAGCACGTGGTTTTGTAAACACATAGCATATAAACCTCAGAACAGCCCTGAGAGGCAGCCATTCCCATAATCCCCATTTGACAGGTCAGGAAATGGAGGCTTAGAGGAGTCAGCGACTTGTCCCAGTCAGCCTGTAAGTGACAGAGCAGGATTCAAACCCAGGCAATCTGGCTCAGAGCCTCTTCCTTTATCCACTGTGGTCACTGCCCTGTTGGCCTAGCTTGACCCCAGCCTGCTGCAGGAAGGAATGTGGAGATCAAAGGAGCAGAGAAGTTATAAACAGTTTTAAAATCATCTGAGATGAATTCTTCCACATCCAGCTCAACACCAGGAAATAAGAACACCCAGAAAGGCAACAGGAGAGAAAGCTGATCTTCACTGGGAAGCCCAAAAGGCTCTTTAGGGCCACAGCTAATCTATCCTGGGATTTCAGAACACAAACATGCCAGATCTATAGCTTGCACTGGACCCACATGTCTTGTAAAGGTCTCCAGGTACTTTTATCCCCAAACTCTCACAGTAAGCAAAGTGAAGAACATTCATTCCTGGGACAGATGAGAAGTAGAGGCAGAAGAGAAATGTCTTCAACCATCCCCTCAGCTCCCATCCAAAGTTCCCACCTCTGTGTTTTGGGGGTCTTTTTTTTTTTTTTTCGGTCTTTTTGAGACAGGGTCTCCCTGTAGCCCCAGCTGTCCTGGAACTCACTATGTAGACCAGGCTGGCCTTGAACTCAGAGACCCACCTGCCCCTGCCTCTCAAGTGCTGGGATTAAAGGCGTGGGCCACCACACCCAGCATGGGGTCTTTCTTTAACACAGCACACATTCACCTATTTGAACGAGGGAAACCCCAGTATGTGGCATTACAACAGGGTTTTTAACAGAAGGTTTCCCAAGGTGTCAAGGTTCGATAACACTTTCCTTGTATCTGTTAAAGAACGAGGCAAATTTTATCATCTGGAAACAGCCAGAACAAGGCTACCCTTGATTCTGAGCACTGTAAATGGGCTCCCTAGAAGTTCCTCATTCAACTTCAGGTCAGCATCTCAAGCCTCACAAGCCTCACGTAATCAAGCTGAGCTACTTGCAAAGTAACCAAGACCACATTCCTCTCTAAAAATGGCCTGATTTCAAATAGCAGCAATGGTTGCAAGACTGCAGAGGGCTGCCTGCTGCTGGGAGGCCTATGAGTGTGGCTAGTGTGGTGGACACATAAGTCAGAGTAGGTCACTTGGAAAGCATAGACAAATGAGTCTTCACTACTAAAACAGCCTACAAGCAATTCCAAAACACCTGCTATGCCTCAATGCCTTCCCAATACAAAGTGATAATGTGCTTCTATTCAGAAAGGGTGTGAGCCCTTTTCCAGAAACAGGGTATCATGGAGGGGGATTTAGCGCCAGAAAGAGTAGACCAAGGAACTGTGATCTGGTGATGTGAACCAGGCAATATTTCTTGGTATTAGTCACGTCTGAAGGTAGGCTGCCTAGGGATAACTGGGCATACTTACAAGCTGTGTGGCCTTAGGCTACTTAAACTCTGTAAGCCTCTATTTCTTCATCTATAAAGTAGAGTTAATAATAGTCATCATTACCCTGCACTGCTGCCTGGATCAATGAGATAATGTGTTAAAATCCATGATGGAGTGCCTGGACGCCTGGCATACAAAACAGACCCTTAATATGTGTAGGCTATTCACACTGCTTTGTCTCAGAATAAAGTGTTAGCCCCTCTTTGTGCCTCAGTTTCTCCAGTTATATAATAGTAACCATTCTTTCTGCTCTTGGCATTCAAAAGAGAGGACATAAAGAAGTAGAGTGTTTTGGTTTCTTTAAGGTCATCAGAAGCATCTTATCCAAAGTTCATGTGGCCCCTACATAGGTACTGGACACCTTGCCCTGTCTGGGTATCTTTGTAGAACCACTAAATGTTGGATGCCAGATTTCTGTTAAACAGGACACCTATACTTTTGTTCAAGGGTTTTGTGATGCTAGGAGCAGACGTAAGGATATGTTCCTCTCCTCTGAAAGAGATACTGGGGAAGGTGCCAAGGTCCTGCAGTTAGCCCTCAAGATTGTCACATCACCCCATTTTATCCTCCAACATGAGAAAACAGTTGTTTTTAGTTCACTAGAGGAAAACAAAATAAGACAATGTCAAAATGTTTGCCACAATTCTTCACGATAAAGCTTTAACTTCTTTATGTTGTCATTTCTGTTTGGTCTCAGCCTTGTCACAGCTCCCTGTTCCCATCACAATGCTTAGCTTCTGATGCTAGAGGAAGGCCTGGTTGTGACATTCTGTTGGAGAGTTAATTCAGGCTTCAGATTTGCCCTGATGGCTACCTTCAGACAAAGCCCACCCGAAGAGCTGGGCTCTGAAGGACGAGATGGTTTATAGAGGGGAATGCTGACTCACCTCAGTAGTACACCTCCCAACAGGTTATCAGGCTCTGAGAAACCATCATTAGTCTCCCTGGTGTCGGCTCCTGGGCCTTGACCTAAACCATTCCATACTCCACTTAGAATTTGCCTGTTCTTACCTATGGCTTCAGCACTCTGGAGTTCAGGTTGGAAGGTCTTGAGTAGGACACCATCCTGGGCTACATATTGAGATCTTGTCTCAAAAAAAATTTTTTTTAAATCCAAGCTAAACAAAACAACCTAAAACCCCATAGACATTTCCCTCTTTTGCAGGGACTCCATCAGCAGCCTACCTTTACCCCCAGGCTCCCATCCCAGGACAGAGCTATGTTTTGCCGGTATTTAGACAGGACCACTATTAATTTGATGTATCTCCTTTCTGCCAACCTAATATATTTTATTAGATTGTTTTTAATTATAAAAGTGATACATGCCAAGTCTTTAGGAAATCTCAACAAAAATAGGCTGCTATTGAGTTCCAACAGCAGAGTCATTCTCAGAATGGTACCTCCCAGCTTAGGAGAAAATCTACATGATGAACAGCAAGGGATGGTCTTTCTCACCCAGAACTACTTGGTCAGAGCCATGGCATAAATATGATCAACTGGAAAACCCACTCTGACTTTATATTTACCCTTAACTGCCAATGACTGAATATCTCAGTTACAAATTATTCACAGTTATGTGAAGGGATCAGGTTCTAGCACACAACAGACATCTATAGACTATCATTTGTGTCTCTAACAACAGACATCTGTAGAATATCATTACTGAAAGCAATAATAGTCATATTTAGTACAGGGGAGAAACTACACTAAGTGCCTAATATACTATATCTTTTCATCATTGGCATACTCCTATAAGTGAGTCTTGTTGATTTATTTTGTTTTGGTGACAGGGTCTTCTGTAGCCCAGGCTAGCCTCAAACTCATGTAGCTGAGGATGACCTTAAACTTCTGATCCTCCTGCCTCTACCTCCCAAGTGCTGAGTTATAGGTAAACACTACCATACCTGGTTTATGCTGCACTGGAGATCAAACCAATGGCTTTTGTGCATGCTAGGAAAGTGCTCTACCAACTGAGCCACATCCCTAGCCCCTGTGAGTGGGTTTTCACTTGCTCTATTTTACATGTAGAAACTGAAGTTAATGAGTTTGCCCAAGGTCATGTGACCACAAGAAGAAAAGGGTTAAGTATGAGCTACACCTTCCTGTTGTTGGTCTCACAGGATGACTTTGGAATTATTGGCTCTAATGATAAATTCAATTTTTTAACAACCCAATAATTCATATTAATATTTAGAAGGGCTTTAACAGAAAAAATATATATATAAAAGAAGTGGGTGCCTCCTAGAAATGCCTCCTATGTATAAAAGTGAGATTTACTAATCTCCTTCCCTGCCCCCCCCCCCCC
>NW_008355157.1:497830-549569 GCF_000622305.1 Nannospalax galili
TCCTCCATTGTTAAAAAATGAGAGTTTTAAATCTCCCCTCCCCCCCCCCCCCCCCCCCGTTTCTATCAAAAAATAACCAAATGCTTCTAAAATACATCCAAATAGCACTCCAGGGGTTCCACCTGATGGCTGTGTTTGGAAAAATGCCCGGTTCCTGTTCTTTTTGTGGCCACAGGATGCTACTTTAGAAATGGAGAGGAAGCTGTTACTCCTAAAAGTCCTGGATGCTTCATGTCACTAGTCCAAGAGAAATAAGATCCAGAGTCTGTGCCCTTGAACTGTTGCTCTCATGCCACATGCTGCCTGTTAAAGAGACAGGCAGTCATGGAAAAGAAAACCCTGGGAACTGAAGGATCCAAAGTACTCTCTAACTAACCCAAGCTGAGGCTGCCCATGTGTATGAGGCCCTCTCCATTATCTAAGCGTGGCAGAACTGGCCTGCCCCTCTTACTTATCTCTCTGTGCCCCACACAGTTTGCTACACCCACTGCATGTGGACATCCTTATCAGGAAATATTCACTGAACTAGTTTGTGCCTTTGAACAGAAGTAGCTGTTTAGCCCGCCAAAAGATTGTTAATTCTGTGTCTGCCTATTGGTACAAACTTTATGAACACACACACACAAAGCATGGAGATCTGGAGCAGACATCGACTGCGCAGCATGAATGACTGTGAATCTGGAACCTCCAAACCTATTCACAAGCTATAGTCAAAGCCCTTTCACTAAAATACCCACCAGGCTCCTTGTGCCCATCGACTAGAAAATGAAAACAAAGCTCACTAGGCTAGGAAGGAGGATCCATTCATTCCATAAATATCTTCTGAGCACATGCTGAACGCTCAAATGTGAAGTTTAGCAGACTGTAGGATTCTAGAGAGGAGACCAAAAGTGTCCTACAGCCCTTTTGTGACACAAGAATTAGGAGACAGCAGGATCACCCAGCTTGCCCAGCTGCAATAGCCTTTGACAACATAAAACAGTATTTTTTAAGGATCAAAAGTTCCCATGTTTCTGACACTGTGAAACAACAAGTTTGCCTCAGGATCATCTATTCTCTTTGTATCCTTTTAAAATTATTTAGATTACTAATGTGTAAAAAGTATTTATCAAATATATTTCATGCTCAGACATTAGAGACAATATTGATTTTTTAAAAACCCACTTACAGTTTATGCATGAAATACGTAAACCAAGGACTGTAGATAAAACGTGTAAAGCCTTCCTGATCATTAAAAGATTGAAAATCACCACCATAAAGCACAGTTGCAACCACAGCCTAAAGAGCCCAGTGAAACACTAGAGGCTACGTCCCTGTATCACCTGTAATCAGAATGAAAACAGAGAACTGTTACTCCTGACTTGTGGTAAGTAACTTGATTATAATGCATCAGGATGACTGGAATTCCCTTCTCCCTACACAGAGAAGCCTGATCTCAATCACAGAACAAAGACTACACAGTAATTAAACACCCTGCCCCAGAAGTTGAGAGGGGAGTGGACCTCATTCTCCAGTCACCCTTTGAAAGGGTCAGAAAACATCAGGGGTGGAAGAGGTAGTGGGAGCTGGAAAGACGGTCAAAACTGGGGCATGCAGCGTGTGGGCTGTGTGTACAGAACTAAGGGGACTTCATACTTGGCAGAGCATGCTGGGTAGACAACACACAGCTGCATAAAGCCTGTGCAAGATCAGGGAGAGGCAGGAGCAAGGAAAGCTGAAAACAGGTTGTCAGTACTTGTAAGCGGATGAAAAGCACTGAACAGATGAATTGTGTGCACCTGTGTTTTGGTAGCTGATTAGTTCAATTAATATTTATTGAGCACCTATGAGGCTCAGCGTTGACTACTGGGCATTGCCGGCCAGTATCCTGTGCCCTCATGAACTCATAATCCTATTACAAAAAGACAGTGACGGGTGAGGACATAACCGAGTCTATTCAGGTACTATGTGGGCCATATCCATGACTTGTTTAAACTGGGTCTAAACATTCATCAGAGCTAGGCTTGGTCTCATTGATCCTTCACATTCTTGGGTACTGACAGCAGAAAGCAAGCTCAACCAGTAGATTCCAATCTGGTCTGCAGTCATGTTGAGAAGGTGAAAGGGGACATCGGGAGCTCCAGCCACAGCTGGATATCAAGGGGGAGAGTGGCCTGCAGCTGAGCTACCAGGAGCCAATCACCCACCTATATGTCTCCAATCTCGTATTTCTTTGTTTTTTATTTTGATTTTAGTGTTTTTGAGAAGCATCTATATTTGTTTTTTAAGATAGTGTCTTGATATGCAGCCTAGGCTATCCTAGAACTTAGTATTTTCTTGTCTCCGCCTCTCAAGTGCTGGGATTACAGGTGTACGGCATCATGCAGGCCCAGCCTCATCTTTCTTAACAGTTACAAAAATCCCTTGTCTTTGAGTACAGTCACTTCAGGATGTGGTTTCTAACATGTTTCTTAAGTTTGGAAGCATGAAGCTTGGTCAATTTTTGGTTGAGCAGCTAATCCTCAAAGCTCCAGAAAATTAAAATGGAGTTTCAGTGGGAAACAGCAATGCAACAGGCCAGTAATGAAAACATAATTGGGCTGCTGGTCTGCCTTCCTAAAATAACCAAAGACCAAAATCCTGGCCACATGAGAACATGTCTTCTATCCACATGGTGAAGAATGGGCAGTGTGTATCTGCTGACAGCATCTTCCAAGGACAGTATGGAGTCGCAGACTGAAAGGACCGTAATGCTAAGAGAAAAGCCTATTCATCTGCCCTTGGGCCATCTTCCCAGGCTGACTGCAACTCTTCTCAAGACGCAGTGACTGTGTCTCAGAACATCCATCCTGATGAGGAAATCTCGAGTCTAGGATGAACCACCAAACTCCTAAGCTCAAACAGTAAGCAAAGCATAAGAAATCCCTGAGAGGAGAGCATTTGCCACCATGAGACACCAGGCCAGCTGCTGGGAAATGCTGACCTGTTATATTCCCTTCCTTTTCCGGACAGATTCTAAATAAACCACTTGAAACTCACTGCAGAGTTCATGCCTAATAGAGCATCCCTCCCTCTGCTGTGGTGGCAGCCAGCACAAAAAGAATCATGTTCTGTTTCCTCCATGCTCAGGGTCCCTAGGGAGCGCTCTCTGCAGGGAGGCGAGGGACGTACCTCACCTCTGCTCTCTCCACAAGCCTCAGCCCAGGCCAAGCCAGGTGATCATTCTGAAGTGCTTTCCTCCCTCTCATATGTATCCTGATATTTGCACTGATCAATCATTCAAGGTCACTTTTAAACATATTCTGAGAATAGAGGTGTCCATGCCTGCCTTTGGTAATCTAGTGACTCACAGCCCTCACATTTATAACTTTTATATTTAGCTTTCATTCCTTCCTTGCCATTTAAACCTAAAAAAAACCCAAGGACGGTTCCTTCTATTTTACCTTCAATAAAAGTAGAAATCTGCTGATAAGCATACGATTTTCCTCTCTAGTATCATGATCTAAATCCCTTTAGATTTTTACTGTGGGTCCCATTACAAAGGAACACATTCATTTTCTCCACTCTTCTTTATATCAACTTCTAATTCCCTTCATTTCTCTCTAACAGGAGGTCCCTAATGAGACTTCAGCCTGTGTAGGGAATGCTGGCCAGATGTTCTGAGAGGATGACCTCACTCTTCCTCTCCTAATGCTGGTACCATTTTCAACATTTTTATTATATCACTTGGCTTAAATAAGTAGTTGAGACTAAGGCACAATAACCCCTTTCCACTATTTAATTTTCACCAATATTGCTAAGGCAATTATTATACATATTACAATTATGGAATTAGAAAATTACAAGTGAAGTTAGCCTATCATCCACCTACTCACCAACATATACGAGTCCAGTTGCTTTTCATTTATTTACTACTTTCCAATCTATGATCCATCAAAGTAGTTTTTGGCTTAATTAATGGTTTATAGAAGAGCTTCAACATTTTCCTTCTTTTATCATGCTATTTATTTATTTATTTATGCAGGTTGTGCATATGCCACAATGTACATATGGAGGTCCGAGGACAACTTGCAGGAGTCTATTATTTCTTTCCACCACATAGGTCCAGAAGATTGAATTTAGATTGTCAGGTTTGGCAGCAAGTGCCTTTACCAGCTAAGCCATCTTGTCAACCCCTTGACATTAAAAAATATAAACATTTTAAAATCAGAAACATGGAAAGGTAAATAAGGACTAGTTATTTAATAGCCACATTTTCTATTTTCACTACCCCAAATTCATCTCTGTATCCACTGAAGACAAGAGTTCTAGAGGAGGGGTCGTATTCACCTCAAGCATAGTGAGATGCTTATGGGCTCCAGATTGGACCCACAGTGCTGTGGCCTGCGACCTCTTATCCTGAGTATTAACCTTTTTTGTGCCACATGCATCATAGTATGTAAAGACAGAACATAGCATAAACTGGAGACTCTGGATCTCTCAGTTTGTATGTAGTAGAGTTGGAATGAAGACTTTAACTTAGAGTCACCCAATGACAGTCTCCAGCTTGTTTTTGTAAGGTCCATGAGCTCAGGTCAGATTCTAGGTTTTTAAATGACTGTAAATTAGACAAGAATGTATGACAAAGACTATCTGTGGCCCGTTCCATCTAGCCCTTTACAGGAAGTTTGCTGGATCCTGCTTTTCACCTGTTTGCAGCCTACAGAGAGTCAGACACCGTGTGGCTGGTGACATGGCTCAGCACCACTGAGGCACAGAAGAGAGGAATCAGGAGTGTGGATGCATGACATCCAAAGTAGAGGCAGAATAAGGACCTCTCCAGAACCCCGCCCCCCAACATCTGTGGACGCTTCCTTAGAATCCTACCTAGGAAATCTCTAACGTGACTTTAGAGCTAGTTGATCTAACTCAGAGTTATTTTTAAAACATCCCACTCTAGCTTATAGTACTTTTCACCCCATTATGTCAGTACAGATGCCTCTGCAAGTACCTTTAAATTTTAGGCCCCTTGCCCCAGATCACTCACACACCTGAGCTTCTTTCACAGCCAAAACTTGTGCTGCGACCTTAGCCTGGGCTAAAGCACGAGACCTCTACCCTCCTGCCCAAATGAACAGTCCAGTTCTTGGAAGCCAGACAGTAACATGCCAGAACTTTTATGTTTCTTCCCATTTTTTTAATAAAAAAATTCTGAATTATTATTGTGGGGGGCGTGCATGATATGGGCGGGTGAGCAAGTGTGCTACACTACATGTTTGGAAGTTAGAGGACAACTTTCCAAACTTGGTTCTCTCCTTCCATCTTTACATGGGTTCCAGGGCTCAGGTCACCAGGCTCATGCAGCAAGTGCCTTTACTAGCTGAGCCATCTTGCCAGCCCTCCTGGTCATTAGAATCCCTGTCAGTGTAAAAAGTGTGCAATAAAAGGAGTTGTTTTTATGTGACTCCAGTCCTCCTTTTTGGCCCTCCCTCTCTCTTGATAGGGTCACTATGTTGCCCCAACTGGCCTTGAACTCCTGGGCTCAAGTATGCTCCTGCCTCAATACCCTGAAGAGCTGGAACTGGCAGCTGGTGCCCTTCACCTAGTTACTTTTCAGTGGCCCCTTTTCCTGATGGTTCAGTAATCCTTTCTGTTTTCTTCCTCTTTCTTTTTCCTTCTAGCAAAATATTTTCTGAGATGCCAAGATGATAGTCAATCTGACATGCTCTCATCCTCATTCAACATGGTGGCAGTTGAAGGGCCAGATCATTAAATATGGTCCTTGTGACATTAGAGATAGAAGTACTGAGTTGATCCAATCTGGTTCTTATTTCTGTCTACCTACATGTCATACTCTTTTGTGAACCTGACACAGCTTTCCAGGTCGAGAAATGTCCAGAGAGATCCATTGTTTGCCTCGACAACCACTTTGGATTTTGACTCTCCAATAGCAGAGAATCCAATCAGACCCATGGACACAAATAAGCAAGTTCTATGTATAATTTTTAAAGTTCATATATGTTATTTCTAGTCATGGGAAGAGAGTATATGGACCAAGGGCCAGGGTTCAGGAGCAGACTGTGTGGTTCAAATCACAGCTCTGCCACTTGTAAATTATATAATCTTGGACAAAGATCATTTAATCTCTTTGTGCCTAGGATTCTTCACCTCTGAAATGAAAATATTAAGATCACCCACTTTGTGTGATTATTCGGAAGATAAAAGATTTCAAACATGTAAGCTGAGCATGGTGGTGCGCACCTTTAATTCCAGCACTCAGGAGGCAGAGATCTCTGAGATTGAGGCCAGGATGGTGTACATAGTGAGTTCCAGACCAGCAGTGGCTACAGGGAGACCCTGTCTAAACACCACACACACACACACACACACACACACACACACATTTCACATATGTAAATACCTAGAATAAAGACTGACACCCAGAAAGAATGTAACAGGTAACTGCTAATATCAGTAGTAGTCACTGCATGAGTCTTTATCTCAGTCCCACTGACTAAGGTTCATTCATTCATTCTAAAATGTCTGTGTGTCAGGTCTTTTGCTAGGCATGAGGGTTACAAAGATGATTATAACTTAGTTCCTTTTGATCCCCAAGTACTGCACCCCCCGAAAGTTTTCTTAAACCTTGTCCCTTGGGCTTGAGCACATCAGTTAAGAACACTGTCAGCTCTTTCAAAGGACCCAAATTCAGTTCTCAGCATCCACAAGGTGACTCCACAAGGTAACTCCAGTTCTAAGGGCTCTTCTGGCCTCTTCAGGCATTGCACACATGGTGCACTTACTAACATGCAGGGAAAACACTCATACTCATCAAATAAAAATAAATAAATAAATAATAACAAATAAACAAATAAATCCATTGGTCCTGTTCTCATCAGCTTACATTTATGTATTTGAGACAATTGTAAAAACATATCAGTTTTGAATATCATATGGTGGGACAAGAACAGAGAAATACCCGGAGTCTTTGGTAGTACAGCAGACACATGCAAAAGGTCTTCTACAAGGGCGGGTAGGTGGCCATCACAACTGAATCTTTAAGAAGGAAGAGTAGGGATTGGCGGTTTAGCTTGGTTGGTAGAGTGCCTGCCCAACCTCCATGAGGCCCTGGGTTTGACAGCAGTACTGTATAAACCTGGCATGATGTTACACAGCAGTAATTCCAGTACTCAGGGGGTGGAGGCAGAAGAATCAGGAGCTCAAGGACATCTCTGACTCCACAGTGACTTTGAGACCAGCCTAGGCTACACAAGACCCTGTCAAAAAGTTAAGGAAAGAAGGAAGGAAGGAAGGAAGGGAGGAAGGGAGGGAGGGAGGGAAAGAAGGAAGGAAGGAAGGAAGGAAGGAAGGAAGGAAGGAAGGAAGGAAGGCAGGCAGATATAGAAGGTAAGGGCACTCCAAAGTAGAGGAAAGTCAAAGCAACAGGAACCATGAAAGGAAAGAAGGAACAGCCTGAGTCAAGGAAGCTGAGGGGCAAGACAGGAGGCCAGAGATACAGACAAGGGTCCACTCATAGTGCGTCCTTAGAGGGCACACTCAGGAACTGAAGTAATGAGGATCTAATGGAGGACTCTAAGTCGGATGGCATGGGTAGGTTGCTTTCTGGAAAGATACCTTGGGGGGGGGATTTTAAAGGGACAGGAACAAGAGTATAGTCAGAGAAAATGATTAGATTGTTAGTGTGCTCACTGAGGTGAGATGATACAGTCATGAACTTGGGCCTTGGCAGCCAAGATGGCGAGGGCTGCTTACAGGATTGTTTAGGTGGATAACTGGAAATGGCAAGTGAGAGGAGGAAGGGAGGAGCGAAGATGACTTTTCCACCTTGGGTGACTAAGTGGCTGGTACTTCTATCAACTAGTTTGTTGATTACAAGGAAAGGAGGAAATTTGCTGGAAGGAACGATGAACCTAATGGGTCTGTGGGAGCTGTGGTGGTAGGTGCTGGAAGTGCAACAGTGAAGCAAAATACAAACATTCTTTGCTTTGGTGGTGCTTTCAGACCAGTGAGAGAGACAGTCAATAAATTATTATAAATAATTAATTGATAATCTATGAATTTTGGAGTGCTGCAGAGATGTGTAGGCATTAGGAGAATGCTAACAGAGAAACTTCACCTAGCCTAGGGATAGAGGAGTCTTCCCTGGGCGAATGGACTTTAAATGGATACCTGCGAGACCACTAAGAATAGGACAAAGAATGGGGAAAGAGCATGCGCAAAGTACAAGTATGAGCCTTGGACATCCTGTAGCATGTCTGGGTAGAAATGCCTGGCCTGTAGCTGGCTACCCAAGTCGTAGAGTCTAAAGAAATGGCTGGAGGCTAGAGATAATGGGAGTCATCTCAACTAAATCAGTAGCATCAATAACACCCAAAGTAGGCAATATCGCTCCATAAGAGGTATAGGATGCCCAGAATGGAAGCTGAGGTTGAGCCCTGGGGACCCCTCAGGCTATGCCAAAGAACCCATAGATGAACAAGCCAAGTTAGTACAGGACCTCATTAGGAAATTTCGGGAAAGAAACTGCCAGAAGCAGAAGGTAAACAAATGTCTCAAAGAACTTTATTCCCGACTAGGGACCACAGTAGCAGTAACTTCAGCAGAATTGTGGGGACAGAAGCCCAGGGCTCAAGTGGCCATAAAATAATATATACAACCCATTTTGAAGAAATGGGAGGAAGTATGGAGTTCTGGGGATGGCTAGACAGCAACACACGGTCAAAGGATAGTTTCATTCAGTGAAAAAAAATGACCTCATCTGTAAGCTAGAGAAAAACAAGGTAAGAAATGAGTGAAGTTCAGATTCCGTGTGTCAGGCCTGAGGAGTCTACGGATGGCTCTTATGCCTACTACCCCAGACTCTTACATAGTGGGTACTTAGGAAAATGTAACCTCTGGGCAAAAACATTCCATAGCTGTGCAGAGTCTTGATTGGAGACCGTGCTCTTTCTCCAGAGGGAACAACTGTGAACTCCCTTGTTTGTTTCTTTGTTTTTGTTTTTAGGTTTTCTGAGACAGGGTCACCCTGTAGCCCCAGTTGGCCTAGAACTCACTATGTAGACCAGACTGGCCTCGATCTCACAGAGATCTGCCTGCCTCTGCCTCCCGAGTGCTGGGATTAAAGGCATATGCCATCACACGGACCCTCTCTTGCTAATTCTACAAAAAACAAAGTCACATGGCTGAGAAGATAGCTCTTCAAATTACTGCCCAGCACATCCCCAGAATGCTCCAGGCTGGACTCTGCTCCGGCTCAAGGTCTTGTCCTTCACTAAGGGGAAAACTGAAAAAATTGGTGTTATTTCCTGGTAAACAAAATAATAGTGCTATCTCACCCCAGAAACTCTCCTGCTAAAGGGCTTCTGTGCATAGAGAGGCTGGCTGAGCAGGGCTACTGAGCCCCAGGTGGGGTTGGCTCCATGATCACCTCTTCAGGAAGTGGCGCCTGAATGAGATCATCCTTGGGGCACCTGCCCTCAGTTTATGCCAACTCTCCAGAAATCAGGTGCCTTTTACAACCACTTTGGTCAGAAGACAGCAGGGACACCTGGAACCAGTTGGCTCTGGAAGAAGGGACAGGGCAGTACTCCACTCACTAGGTAAAGGGCTTCTTAGTCAGCCCAGGAACACTTTGAGGAGTGATGTATCAAACTAAAGGGCAGAAAAAAGCTTAGAAAACAAGAGAGGGAGAAGGAAAGAGAGAAAGACAGACAGCAGACAGACAGTTAACAAGATGTCCATGAGAAGAGAAAGAAAGAGGGTTCAAGGAGTGCCATGGAGATCCTGGCCCATCACTGAGAGAAATATACCCTAAATGCCATTCCTTGTGAAATATGAAAATAACATACTAATCAGTATGTGTGTGTGCCCCAGTGCTAGGGATCGGGCCCATGGCCTCATGTATGCCAGGAAAGCACTCCACCAACTGCGCTATGTCCCCAGCCCCACTAACCAGTATTCTTTATGGTTTGGCGATGCGAATAGGGTGATGGATTGTATTCAATAAAACAGTCCTCTCACAAGGTCCCAAATATAGTCTCCTGAGTTTTAGCACAACATAATTGACTGGAGAGAAATGAGAGAACTTTTCTAAGTGGCCTCCAGACTTGGATTCCCCATATAATTCTTCCAGTCTTTGGGGAATCACAAACCGAATGAAAACCAAATATGTAACAAAGAAACAAACGAACAGGGAGCAGAGCATGCGTCTGAGCACCCACAGAGGAGAAGACATATGTTCCTTCTCCCTGGCTGCAGAGGGACCTGCTGGAGTCCCTCAGTGCCTCTTGAGGGGCTGCAGCAGAGGCTGGCCTCAGGGTGCCAAGTCCTCCCAATAGGACACCTGCTCAGTGCACTGAGAGGCTCACAGGCTGGGACACAGGACAGAGCTGCAGGAACACTGGCCACAGCCAAGGCTCAACCTGGGGAGGGAGGCCTGGCAGATGGCAAGGACACACACGGCCCAGCTGGCCTTGGAGCCTCTTTGCCTGGTTCAGGGGAGAGAAGAAAGGAAAAGCAGTTAAGAAAAAGAAATGGAGGTTTCAAAAAGGAAAGCAACACGCTAATGCTGGATTCTGTAGCTCCCACTGGCTTAGCAAGAAAACTGGGTAAAACCCAGAAGGCTGTCTCTCCAAGCACCTCGCTGCAGGAACACAAAGGACTGCTGTTGTTTCTGTGGGCATCTCGCACCCCAGGAAAGGAGCTTCCTGACACAAGGTCTACAAGGTCGGACCAACAGTCCTTCCTGACCCTCCCTCACCAGGACTCTTCACAGCTGCCTGCCACCTGAGAGGGAACATCCAGCCACAGGGAGGGAGGAGCCCACCACCAAGATTTTTCCCTTACATCAGAAGTCCAACTTTCACAGCACCTGTTTCTGAGCCAAAAGCACAGTGCTCTCCAAGAGCCCAGCCATGCTCAGCAAGGAAGCAAGAGCTCTAAGATTTTGAAGGGAAAATTCAGAATTGCCAGTAACTTTGGAATCTTCTGGGTAATCATTTCCTCACACTCACAAAGTTGTCTTCCATTTGCAAAGAAATGGATCATATGACAACATGCCTTCAATTGATTATCAAGAGCAGACAGTTTTACAGAATTCCCACCTGTAGAGGGTTTCAAGAAAACCTCCAGCAACCAGGGGAGTAGCTCAGTGGTAGGGTACTTACTTGCCTAACAATTTCCACCATTGAAGGAGAAGGGGAAAATAAGACACTTCCAATGCCATGGGCCTGTTAAAAAGCAGATGTCTGGGCTGACGATGTAGTTCAGTGGTAAAGTGCTTGCTAGCATGCACAAAGCCCTGAGTTGATCCCCAGCACTCCATAAACCAGGCTTGGTGGAACACACCTGTAATGCCAGCACTTGGGAGGTAAAGGCAGGAGAATCAAGGTCATCCTCAGCTACAAAGTAAGTTTGAGACCAGTTTAGGCTACTTGAGACCCTGTTCCCCCTGGCTGGGGGTCAGGGATGGCTTAGTGGGCAAAGTGCTTGTTGCACAAGCCTGAAGACTTGAGTTTAAAGCGCCAGCATCCATTTAAAAAGATGTGCATAGCATTGCACACCTTTAACCCTAACACTGAGGAGGTGGGGAGGGGATCTCACTGGGCAGTCAGTCTAGCTGAAACAGTGAGCTCCAGGTTCAGGGAAAGACCCTCAAATAATAAGGTATAGAAGTGACTGAGGAAGGCATCCTAACATCAGCCTCTGGCCTCCACACATGCCCATACAGGTTAGTTAGTGCACCTGCACGCATGCACACACACATACACACACACACACACACAGCATGAGTCCTCAAAACCTTATGGGCTGGCATCGGAGGAGGGACAATTTCTCCTCAAGCATGGAAGAGCTATTGTCAGAGGTCACAGGCTGAAGACGCCGAATGCAAGCTGTAGTTGTTGACACGTTGTGAGCTATCAGACAAATTCACTAGTTTTGTGTTCAGGGAACAAAATTCTCAGTGTTCCTTTGGAACTTAAAGAAAATGTGAGTTCCCTGCTTTAATTTCCTTATCATTTCCCCCAGATGGTCCAGTGAAACCCATTCTGATAAGCATCAGAAGCCCATAAACAAATACTGGACCTCTAACCAAGTAACTCCAGGATGCTCAGAGTGAAACCCCAAAGTGCAGCGTGATCTCTGTAAGCAACAATGGCATGAATGACCGACACCATATTAATCCTCAAATGAACAAGGAAAGTCTACTTAGAAACCTATGGTGTACATTTTTGTCCATAATTAAACCATAAAGAACATCTTCAAACACAATTGCTGGACCTTAGAGAGAGAACAAACAAACCAGAAAAAAAAAAAAACCCTAGATTTTTAAAACTATCTGAGATAAAGTGAGCTATTCTCTTAAAAATTGCAAATTATTGCCAAGTGTAGTAGCTCACTCCTGTAATTCCAGCACTTGGGAGGCAGAGGTAAAGGATCACTTTGAGTTGAGGACAGCCTGGATTACTTACTGAGTTTCAAACCAGCCAGAACTATATAGTGAGACATATAGAGAAAGGGTGACATCTACCTATCTATATCTATATATTTACTCATTTATTTATTTCTAGCACAAGGGACTTTGGCAAGATATATAAATTCTTATCCTAAATTTTTGTTAACCATTTTATTTACTATTGCCAGAAATAATAGAAGCTCTGGTCATCAAAATGTTTATGTTCAACATCTCTCTCTCTCTCTCTCTCTCTTTTCTGTCTTTTTGAGACAGGGTCTCCCTGTAGTCACAGCTGGCCTGGAACTCCCTATGTAAACCAGGCCGGCCTCGGTCTTACAGAGATCTGCCTGCTTCTGCTTCCCAAGTGTTGGAATTAGAGTTGTGTGTCATCATGCCTAGTGATTCTTTGATCTCTTATACCACACGAGATCAGCTAAACACTAACAAATTTGCTAAAGAGAAACCAGACTTCAATGACAATAGCTAGCGTTTTGGTTCACTGCCTATATGCCAGGCATCTGACATACATTTTTATCCACACCATACCGCAAACCTGTCTGCAAGGTGGGTATTATTATTCCCCATTTTACTAAGGAAGAAAATATAGCTTGAAAAGATTAAATTACCTGCTGTGGCCACTTAGATACTGAGTGTTAGAACCTGGATCCAAAGCCAGGCAAGAGTGAAGCCAAAGCATGTACTTTCTCTGCCACGCCACACTGCAGGAGCTTCTACTAGAAATGAAGTCGCCTTGCGAGGAATGGAAATTTACTGCTCAGCGTACAGTAGGCAGAGGGTGAGGAGGAATACTAGGTGACATAGGGCAAAGAGGCTGCTGGGGCAGCTGGGTTAAACTTGACTTTTATTTAAATCTTTTAAAGGGTAGGCAGGGCAGGTGACGTGAGGAAGCAATAGGTTTAATACATTTTACTGAGGAGACTGCAGGGGAAGCCAGCAGCTTCTAATAAGGGCACCATCCAGAGAAATTAACAAATATGAGCAGAGATAAAAATGAGATCAAAGTCAGGGCAGCAGGAGGCTCCGCTGGGGCTGGGAAGATGAGCCAAACCTAGACACCCACAGGTGACAGGAGATGAGGAGAAGTTAGAAATGAGGCTGCAAGAGGACATGGAGTCAGCAAGGGGACATGGAGTCAGCAGGGGGTAGGGGAGACAGAGGGACGGAGGGAGGGGAGACAGAGGGACGGAGGGAGGGGCAAAACAAAACATCAGCATCATCTGATCTAAGCATGCTTCATAAGAAAAAGATGGTGACTCATTCCTGCCTGGGAGAAGAGGCAGGGACTCCCCTGGGCCCCAGGAATGGTCTTTCTCTAACTTGTCTGTGAGGAGAGAATGGAGGGATCATATTGATCAGCCTTCTTCCTCAGTAGAACCCCTCTTAGCTAAGGCAGACCACACACAACCCTATGAATTTAAAACTTACTCTTATAACTGGTTAGAACAAAAATCAAACAAAATGGAACAAAAATAATCTACTTAAAAATGACAAGCATTAGTTAAAAGAAGTATGGTTCTTCTACACAATGGAATGAGTTTGGGTTTTGTTGTTTTTTTGTTTGTTTGTTTGCTTGAAACAGGGTCTTATGGTAGCCCCAGCTGGCCTGGAACTTGCTATGTAGACCATGCTGGACTTGATCTCACAGAGATCTGCCTTGCTCTGCTTCCTGAGTGCTGGGATCAAAGGTGTGCTACACCACACCAGGCAGAACAATTTTGTATAAAGTAAATCTATACACATAGGTAGAAAGATTATATTTATGTACTGATGAGTGAAAAAAGTATTTGTTTAAAGGTATGTAGTATGAAAGTGGTTCTGTAAAAATGAATAGCAATCACTTTATAAGTCTATGTCCCACATTAGAGAAATATGTATCAAGTTGTAGTCAATAATTAGAATAAAGAAAGAAGATGATGGGGGAACTTACAATTTTATGGTCTATATTTCTGCAATATTTTAATTAGTAGAACTTTGATTTGGATCAGTAGTCAAAAAGAAAAAAAATCACTTATTCCTCAAAACTTATCAGTAAAAAGGTGACTCCCACCTCATCTTAATGAGAAAAAAGATAAGTCTCAAACTTAAAGAAATTGATGTTTCCCACAAATATAATGCTTTCAATGCCTAGAACCTAAGAGGATTACATCAAATATGGACTGATATTTGAGTTTCTGCCCTTCCCTAAAATAGAATTTGTGATGGCAGGAGCTGAGCTTCTTAGCAGAGTGCCCTCTGGTTCATTAGGCAAGAAGGAAATCCCCCAGTGACACCAACCAAGCAAAGAAAGTGCATTCACACCCAGAGAGCTTTCAGGAAACAGAATCCTCTCTTATCGCCATCAACCAGGAGACTCATCTTTCACCAACTCATTGAATGGGCCCCTTTGTTTCCCCTAAAGGATCATCATATATTCATTCTGCTTACAGGACACTGAGATACTAAGGAAGAGTCTCAGTAAAAACTTACACGTCTACATTTTCAGGACAAACAGGACCTGAAAGGGCAGGATCTTGGGAAAGGGATGGTAGGGGCACCAAGGTAGATACGGATTGTGATCGGGAAGATGGTTCATTTTATAACTGTGCTTCGAAATTTACACATTACCTTCTTTTTCATGTCATATGTTTCACACTGAAATCCTAAAAAAGAAAAAGGATGAAGGCCTCCCAAGGATGCTAAGAACAGGTACAAGGAGCCCATGGTCTGTTAAAAAATACATTCTCTAGCCATAAGGAACAAGCAAGGAACAAAAGTCCCTGCCCTTGAGTGCATGTACTAAACCCACAGGCTCACGTAAGTGTACATGCCGTTGTGTACCACCAACTTATGGTACCTGCCCCATGATGCTGTGCTGTGCTATGCTACTTGCCATGTGGTAGGGGCTTGGCGATCATTCCTGAAATCACACGAGTCACCTACAGTAGAGCTGACTGACTTCCCCACCCCTTGATGGTTTCCAGCCTCCTAAAGCCCTCTATCACCTCCCAACCCATTCCCCATCCCTAGCTACCTTTTCATCTCCACTGATTGCTCACGGGCTATTCTCCTTTTCATGTTCTCTGTATATAAAAACGTCCCTTGATCTGTTTCAAACCCTCTTCTTCCATCAAATTCCCAGAAAAGCAGTTGGAAATCACTACGGCTTTATTCTGTAATTCCTGATAATTGAGTTTTGATACCCCACTGCCTTCTTGAGGGTTACTCAAGCCTCTTTTAAGACTAACGGCCTCCTCTTATCCCCTTTTGGAGTAAGTGTTCACCTTCATGAGACTCTAACTCCTGAAGCTGGATTTCTACAGCTTTGGATTCTCCTTGTTTTCATCCCTAGTATGTTGTTATATCATAAGTACATTTACTAGTTCTTTTGTCACAACTGATATCATGCTAAATGTAGGCATTACCCGAAGCTAAGGCCTCTGTGTGCTTCTCACATGGTCCTACCTCCTCTCTGTGCTAACAGAAGACTATTAAGTTGATACTCCTCAGTCCTAAGCTCTTTTGGGCTCCAAACTCACCACAGCAGCTCCACAGAAACAAAATGCTGAGACTTCCCATATAACACGTCAATATTGAATTCTTTCTTTGTATCTCTTCTATACTACCCCTGCCCCAGACCTACTGCCTCTTTTAAAGCTTAAATTTTTGGAAATTAGCAACAGCAACCTCTTAGACATCTGAGTTAGAATATTCACCACTCAGTGGCTCTCCCATCACTTTGTAACTGGCACTATGAACCCACAAGTTCAAGTCTCTTTCAAGGCTAATGGTCTCCTCTCATCATCCCCTTCTGAAACGGTCCTTCACTTGCAAAACTTCTTTTAATATTTGAAAAAAAAACTGTCTCGAAGGTACAAAATGAATATTGTAAAATAAAAATTAAGAAAAAAATTGGAAATCTGTTTTAAAAAAGTGTCTTTTAACATTTTATTATTTTTATTTTATGTGTATGAGTATATTGCCTGCATGTATGTCAGTGCATCCGTGCCATGCAATGCCTGCTGAAGTCAGAAGAGGGCCTCAGATTCCCTGGAACTGGAGTTAAGGACGGTTGTTAGCTGCCATGTGGGTGCTGGGAATTGAACTCAGGTCCTCTGCAAGAACAGCCAGTGTTCTTAACCACTGAGCCATCTCTCCAGCCCCGTGTGTATATGTTTTTAAAACTAGGACTCACATAGCCCAGGTTGGCCTTGAACTCCTGATTCTTTGACCACTATCTCCTGATTACAGGTGTGTGGCACTATGCATCGTTCTTTCAAATATTTTTGGATGGCAAAACATATTTAATATAAAACACTGGTAGCTTGTAATGTCTTTCATCTTTTATGTAATGGAGCCTATAAAGACTGACAGTGATACCTACCTCCTAAAGAAAGTCCAGGCACTGGCTTCTCAGAAGCTCTTATGTTTACCTCCTCTGTGCCATTCCTACTGCCCCAGTTTAAGCCTCATGAGCCCTCATTATATTTCTACAGGGCATCCTACTACACAACAAACCCCTGTTCAAAACTTCTGATGGATGTGAGGGTGACCTGACTGTGATCTGCCAGTCCACTGATTGCTAGGGTTGATTCAAGCTGATTTGGCTGGTTAGGATGCATCCCTCCCAAAATCACACTTTGGGTCAAAGAGGATGACTTTCCCTTATAAAGGAGGACCATCTTTTGGTCAAGGGTATATAAGTATCTGTATTCCCCTGCTAAAAACTTCTAAACACGTTCTCAAAACTTCTGCTGAGGGGCTAGGGAGATGGAGTGCTTAAAAGCACTGACAGAGGACCCAGGTTCTGTTCCCAGCACCCATATGGTGACTAACAACCATATTTTCAGGGGATCCAATGCCCTCTTTTGACTTCCACAGGCATTATATGACACAGGTGTACTTAGTTAGGTACATGCAGGCAAAACACTCAAACACATAAAATAAAAAAGGATTTTTAAATTTTACTTATTATTTTTATTTTATGTGTATGAGTGTATAGCCTGCATGTAGATAAGTGCACCCATGACGTGCAATGCCCATGGAGGACAGAAAAAGCCATTGGATACCCTGGAACTGGAGTTTCAGACAGTTGTTAGCTGCCATGTGGGTGCTGGGATTCAAACCCGGGGTCTTCTGCAAGAACAACCAGTGTTCTTAACTGTTGAGCCACCTCTCCAGCCCAAAAAAATAAAGAAATTTAAAAAATTCTAATGGTACCCCAAGGATCAACAAGCTCTTTTATTGCCAATCTCTGTCAATGACTGCTACATTTAGCCTTAACATATCTTTGGATCCCTCCATCACCACATCTTCCCACTTACGCTTTGCCAAAGTAACCCCAGACTTACTACAGCCCATTTGATGCACTCATTAGATGCCAGCTCCCCTACTTGTTTCTTAGTCTATTGCAGATGGCTGTTCTTCAGCGAAGGCTGCCTCCCCTGGGTCCTTGGCCCAAAGCAACTTTGGCTTCCTGAAGACCCTTGCACCTTTTGCGGTCCCACCACAGTATTCACCTGGCTCTGTACTGTATGACACGTTCTTGCTGGTGTATTCCTGTTTGTGAAACCACATGCCCTTCAAGAGCAGAGAAGTGTGCCTCAATCACCAGACGATAACGTGTCCTGAAGAGCAGCTGTTCCTTTCCCCCCACCTCCCTACATCATTTCTGTCTCTTTTCTATTCTACTTAGCCCCCTCCCACTGTGTCATTGCTATGCTCATGGTAAGTTACCGGCTATGTCTAAAACAACCAAAGCAACAGAACTAGATTTTTAAATGCTTTGCTTTTTCATATCAGGAGTCAGGCATTCAACTGACTGTGTGACCTCAAGTAAACCTGGCTTGACTAGCCTCAGCCTCTCCATTAGTCAAATGGAAATTATAGTATCTCATTCACTGACTGTCTTGAGAACTAAGGAGTCAAGGCACTCGAAGCTCCCAGCAGGCCCCAGACACACGAGTCAGGAGTCAATAGTAGAAACAAACAGAAGCAGAGCCAGAGTTTTCGGACCATTTGGTCCATGTGACCTTTTCAGAAGTCTCCTTCCTGGATACATGTAAAAGCAGGGTTTCTTACTTCAATATCTTGAATACGGACTCAGATTCTATGGTCCTTCTTATGATTCTAAAAGTTATCATGAAGAAATACAAGGATCTTAAGGCACTATACAACTGTTAAAAAATAAATGTATACATACATGTGTACATATTCACGCACATAGACATACATCTAAACAAATACAGATCTGAGCATGTCTAGCAAAGAACCATATAAGAAATTGTTAATAGTGGTTATATCAAGTAAGATGTTTGAATTTTATTATACTCTTCTGTGCTCTTTGACTTCTATTTATCTTGGATATATGCTGGTGTTATAATTCCTAGAAACTAGTGGTTTTTTTTTTTTTTAATTGTAAAGACAGAGATGGAGAAATGGTTCAGTGGGTAAAGGTGCTTGCCACCAGGTCTAATGACCTGAGTTTGAGTCCTGGAGGCCACACAGTAGAAGGAAAGAGGTGACTCCCTCAGGTTGTCCTCTGATCTCCACATGAGCACTAGAGCATGTGTACACCACCCCCCAAATAAATTTTAAAATGTTAAATAACAAAGAAGGATAAGGAGAAAGAGATCAAATGAGGAAGAAGGTCTAGGTCTGGGCCATGTATTGGGAAACCTGGGTTCCACTTAGAGTTCTTTGACTATGTTCTTTGCAACTTCAGGCAAATCACCTCCCTTCTGTGGATCTCCCTATTGGTTAAAAAAACAAAGGAGTGGAATCAGATGCTCTCCAGGGATGGTTCTGGGGTTATTAAATGATGTCTGCAAGTGCTTTGAATACATTTTATCCATAGGATATCTTTCTTTGAGGAGTTCTGATGCCTTAAACATCAGGTTTTAAAAAAGGAAAATGTATACCCAACTTCATTAGTTCATCTTGCTCCCCTTTGCAATTCAACAAGGAAGTATTCCTACTGTTTTATAGACAGAGAAAACAAGTGTAGCCTGAAATGATCACTTGCCAACCAAATGCACTGCTCACTAGACTCTGCAGTTTGCAAAGACTTATGACTGCCAGGAGTTTTTAGCTCCCAATTCATTCTGTGCCTCTTCTGCAGAGGAGGCGCAAGGCTTATGGAAAACAAGCAGAAGGCACTCTTGGCTGGTAGAAATGAGGTGAGACAAAAAGTGGCTTCCTCTGGGTCACGGCATAAACAGAGCCTGCTCCCAGACAGTCAGGAAGTAGCCAACCCTTGGGAGCAACTATGCATCCCTCCCCCACCTGGACTCAGCTTCACCTTGAAGATGAGTGCTTCACTGCAGTCATTTTCTGAGTGTTTTCTGGGTCAGAAGCAGTGAGAGCAGTTGAGCAGAGGCTGCCAGTGGAATTGCTACACTGAGGGCACACAACCATGTTAACATCTCTACTGTGCGCCCCTCTGAGCTCACCCAGCAGGTCTGGTAAGAAGAGCCCAACTGGACTGGACCAGCTGAGTATTTTTCCAGTCTCCTGGGCAAAGTGACTTCACCCAGCTTTGCAATGCAAACGACCTGGTTTGCTCTCATAGGTATGGGTTTCTGTCTCTCCCAGAGCCCCTGGCTTTGATTCTAGGATGGTACCTCACTCTCTGTACCTGTAAACACATCTGTTCTCAAAACTTCACACAGTGAAGGACCCTCTTCCTTGGACTCTAAGTTGAATTTCTGGGAATCAAGACATGCCAGCAGTTGCAGACAAAATACACAGAATGAACACATCCACCTTGCAAAGAACGGCTGAACTGGATCTACTGACTCTAGGCACATGCAGATGCCTAGAATTTAAAGGAAAAAAGAGAGACCAGAGCATAACTGGAACACAACGAAGTAAACGTCTCTAAACATGAAAAGCACTGCTCCCTCAAAGGCATGCAGCCAGGCCACTAACTAGTAGCTAGCCTACTGGTGATCTCTGCCTTGGCGCTTGGTACTCTTGAGACAGGATGATCACTGGTGTTCATGGCTTCCTAGATCTTCTAGAAGCTGCTATTAATCTAGTCCACTCTGTCACCTCTGGATCAAGTTTGTTAGCCGTTGGCTATCACTAGCCTCATTATGCACCTCAGAATTCACTGAGATCCCATTTAGTTATCTTGGCTGAGTCCCTTCCTTTACCTTTCTGCCCTCAAGTCTCTATCACAAGGCCTTACTTTGTCCTCTGCCTTCCTTTATCCTGAGCCCATCTTTCCAAGACCTTTGAGGGCCTTCTGTTTATCAGTTCATCTCAGACCTCACACATATTTATAAAGGCCTTCCAGCTCCAATCTCTGCCTTTGGCAGTCAAACACCAGCTCCTATCAATCTCTAGGCACAGAACAGGGCAAAAGAAGAGAGCGTTTGGATGGCAGTGGGAGTGTGTCCATGACAGAGAGTTTTGTTGAAAGAAACAAAACACACTCAAAGGCCTGAGCAAGCAGAATGCTGGTGAGTCCAGCCATTGGTGAAGCTCACTTTTTATATGGGTAAGGCAGAAATGAAAGCAGAACCAACCAACCAAGAAGTATGACAATATTTTACAAAGTAGTTTCCACTTCTATGTGTCTAAGGATAACAAACAAGCCAATAAGTTACATGTACCCAGAAGACAAAAATCTCTATACCAGAATGTTGGAGGTGTGGCTGAAGTTTTTTTAAGTCTTCACCCATATAGAACAAACCCCACATATATGCATCTGCAACATCCATCAAAGAGCCTTTGATTGCTGCATTCTGAGGGTCACTGAAAAATGACGTGGGAGGGACTGTATGCCAGATGAATAAATTTTTCTAGCAATAGGCATATTCTGAAGATGTCAGTTAAAATCAGCTCTTGCTTTTTCTTCCAATAAGTGAAAAGCAGTTGGAGGATAGGGAGGTGGGAAGAGCCCCCACTCAGGTCTGAAGCATTCCTTCTTACCCCTTAACCCCACCTATCAACAGCGAGGCTCTTCCATTAACCCTTCTTCAGAAAGTTCTGTTTGCATCAATTTTGGTTTAGCACAGTGCTGGATATTCCCAAAGCCTCCTCTGTTACCCAATACAATCAGCATTTCTAGAATATCACCCATGGGCCAGAACTGACTTGGGGGCCAAAGTCCCCATGGGAACAAGACACTGTCCCTTTTTCAAGGAACTCAGCCTAGCAGAAGGTCCTATACATGATCAACCAGTGCGAAAAAAAACAAGAGGAAAGGTTGTGTGTCTCCTCAGGTTAGAGAAGAGAGAAAGAGGTTTCAGGAGGGTTTCAAAGAGAAGTTATATCTGATTGGGGTCCTTGGTACATAATATTTAAGAGTCTGTGGCTGAGGAAAAAGCAGGAAGATATTTCTGGCATAGCCGGCAGAAGAACCACAAAGGTATGAGAGTATGTCTCAAGTTGAGCAAGTCAGAAGCATTCAAGGTTGGTGTGAAAGGGAAGAGAAGGACCTGGGGAAGGTAGTCGCAGTAGACTATAAAGGTCCTTGTTGGTCTGCTTAAACTTTTTTTCTTCATTGGGGTTGAACCCAGGGCCTTCCACATGCTAGGTAAGTGCTCTACCACTGAGCTACCTGCAGTGACTTTCCCCTTTAAACTTTATTTGGGAGCATGAGGAACCAAAGAGTTTTAAAACAGTAAAATGACTTAAACTTCTAGTTTTAAAAATAATTCTAAGGTCAGGGTATGGGATGGGTTAGAAGGGTAAAGACTGAAGGTCAATTATTCAAACATAACAGAAATGGTGACTGTGGAAATTTCAAGAGAAGAATTAATTTGGAATTTTTAGAAGAAAATGAACAGGAGTTGACTGCCATATGGATGCCAAAAGTTTGAAAAGAAAAACACACAAAAAGCTGCTGAGGTTCTTACTCTGTGTGTGTGTGTGGAGAGAGAGAGAGAGAGAGAGAGAGAGAGAGAGAGAGAGAGGTGATGTATAATGTGGAGCAATTAACAGAAGAGTAGACTTGGGACAGCTGAGAGGCCCCAGAGCAACAGGAAGAGCCAGACATTTTGATGTGAGAAAAGGATAACAGCCAGGAGAAGGTTGTGAAGCACATCTGGAACTGAGGAAGGAGGCTGAGGCTAGAGAGCGGGATTTACATGCATTGGCAACCCCAGCAATAAAAAACTAGCAGAAAGAAAGGGACAAAAGAAATTAAGAATCAGTAACAAGCAATATAAGAGAGGGAAAGGAGACCTCAGGTCATGGAGGCCAAAGCAAGACCTGGTTTCAAAATGAGGGCGCTTAAGTTACAGTCAAGTCAGGGAGGCCATTGCAGTGAACACTAATTCAGACTTTCTCTAAAGCAATTTTAGTACAGCTGCCTTATGACTGTGGGTACATTGTGCAGTACTAATTAGCATCTCTATCTTCAGATGTCAAAGAACCATGTCGGAAGTAGGCCTCAGAACATTAATTATTTATTAAAAGCTAATAAGGGGATTCAAGCCTATTAGGTTAAATCATTGTAAATATAAAGCAACATATAGGGGTATATAATTAATTACCTCTCCAATTTCAAGCTATTAAAAAATGCATAATTTCAAAGAAAAGAAAAGAAACTCTTAGAATTAAGAGTTAACCTCCACCCAAAGACGGGTGGGCAGAGTGGTTCAAAACAAGCATTCTGAAACAAATAAACCTAGATTCAAGCCCAGCTTGAATCTTACTAGGTAAGTAGTTGGGTAAGTTAACTTCTGTATACCCAATATTTTTAATCTGTGGGATTAAGATAATAATAGCATGAATAGGATATTATAAATACACATGCAAGCTTTTAGTGTAGTGCCAAGTACGTAAGTTCTCAATAAATATTGACTTATTTTTACTCTAAACTCACTTTAAGTTAAAATATACATTAGGTCAGGTACCAAAATTTCAAGCATTCATTCTTTAGTCAATAAATGTTTTTTATTCACTCTCTTCTGTATGTCAAGCATGGCTTTAGGTGCTGGGAATATTTTTAAACTACAAAAAACAACAACAAAAAGAATAAAACCCAGTTCTTCATCACAAGAAGCTTAGCCAAATAGTGTAGAAGGCAGGCTGACAATTCCAAGGCAAATGATCGATCCTGTACCAAAAGAATGAAGAAATGGCCTGAAAATAAGGGGGAAACACTCAGTGCCATCCCGAGACCTATAGAAAGAAGGGGCTGCTAGGCAAGGCAACCAAAACGAGGCAACACATAAGCTGTAAGGGAATCTGCGTGGAAAATTTTGAGGATAATAATAATATTAAGGTGATACATTCATACACCTGGGGGGGGGGAACCTGCCAGAGAGAGAGAGGAAGCTCTTTGCCCAAGGGCACACAGCAAGAGAAAGGGAGCTGGAAGCGTCCCAGTCACTCATCAACCAGCTCAAGGAGACTCTTTGGCTGAGATACATCCTCCCATAATATTTACACCTTCCCCACCTGAGTTTGGGCTATATGATCTACAAAGCAAGCTAAACATCTGTCTGTCCTCTAAGAGTCTGCAATCTAAAAATAGGCAAACTAATCTGTGAACACATTCAGGAACTAGTGATCTCAAATGATCTTTAGGCTCAACGTGGCCCCAAAGGTGAGACTATTAACATATTTTCTGCTCTTCCCTTTGGAAATGTTAAAAAATGGAAAGGAAATATTAAACTTGCTGAATGGGTTCCTTAAAATATTAAAATAGAATATACAATGATCCACCAATTCCATGGCTAGGTATATATATCCAAAAGTAGAAGCAGGGTCTTGAAGAGATATTTGCATTCTGCTAGTGAGATCCTATTCATAGCTGCATTGTTTATAATAGGCAAAGGGTAGAAGTTAGCATTTAAAGGATACAGTGTTTGAGTTTTGGAAGATGAGAAGAGTTCTGGAGATGGATGATGATGACTGCTAGAGAGCAATGTGATTGTGATTTTCTCCACTGAACTGTATACTTAAAAATTGTCTCAATTTTGCCGGGCGTGGTGGCACATGCCTTTAATCCCAGCACTTGGGAGGCAGAGGCAGGCGGATCTCTGTGAGTTCAAGGCCAGCCTGGTCTACATAGTGAGTTCTAGGACAACTGGGGCTACAGGGAGACCCTGTCTCAAAAAGACCGAAAAAAAAATTTGTCTCAATTTTACATTAGGTATATTTATCACAATTTAGAAAAAAGTCATTTTAATGTCATGGTTGCTATGCCTATGAAATAACTATTCTTCACCATTTAGGGGCAAATGTTGTTTCTGATAAGGAGATACAATGTCAGCCTTGGAGGTGTAGCTGAGAGGTGAAACATTCTTCCTAGCAAGGAAAAGGCTGTGGGTTTGATCCCTGGCCACCACTAGATACAGTGCCATGGAAGAGGGATGAGAGCATGAGTCCAGGTATGTCAGAAAACTTTTATCCAAAGGGGCAGCATCCAGCTACCATTTCTTGAGAAAGAGCACCTTTATAACCTGCTAAGAAAGCAGCTTTGCGGGTAGCTATCATCTAACAACAGCGAGTTAATATATTCAATGTATATCAACATCATCTATCAAAAATTACTAAAAGTAGTTAGATATGGTTTCACATGACTGTAATCCCATGATCCTGAGTATGAGGCCATCCTGGGTTTACATAATGACATCTTGTCTCAAAACCACAAACAAAAAGTTTCTAGTAAGTATAAACCTTAGGTCAATTACAAAAGCTTTTTATATTTTTTATTTATTATTTTTATTTTACGTGTACGAGTGTATTGCCTGCATGTATGTGTGTGCACCAGTCCCCAATTACAAAAGTTTAAGGTAAAATAAAATAAATATTTTTTAAATTACTAACAGCTTATTTTCCTTTAAGAGCTTATTTTCAGCCAGGTATGTTGGAGGCATACCTGAAATTCCAAAAATGAAGAAGCTGAGGCAAGAGGATTACAAGTTCAAGACCAATCTGGGCTACGACCCAGCCTCAAGGAACAAAAAGAGATTGGTGAGATGGCTTAGGGGTAAGGAGGCTGTCAAGTCTGACATCTGAATTCAATCCCCTGGAGCCACATGGTGGAAGGGAGAACTGACCTGCAAGTTGGTCTCCAAATTCCACATGCATGGCAGGGCATGTTCACATCTACATGCATATATATGTACACAAAATTAATTTAAAAATAAAATGTGGGGGTGGAAAGACGGCTCAGTGGTTAAGAGCACTGACTGCTCTTGCAGAGGACCCGGGTTTGATTTCCAGCACCCACATGGCGACTACAAACAGTCCTTAACTCCAGTTCCAGGGGAATCCAAAGCGCTCTTCTGACTTCCGTGGCATTGCACGACACGGGTGCACTCACATACATGCAGGCAATACACTCATACACATAAAATAAAAATAATAAATAAAATATTAAAAAAATAAAATGTGAAACAAAATGAAAATAAAAATTAAAAGAGCGTATTACCTGATTGATCAAAATTAAATAGTAATAACAAAAGAAGTCCGCATAGATGGTAATTAACACAGAAACCTACAACTGGCCAATCTGCAGAGAATAAGAGGCTGTAAAGCACTTACTCCCAAATAGCACATTTATATCAAACTACCGTCTCCTAGGGCTCAGGGATCATTGTGGAAGAGGGGGTGGGAAGACTGTAAGAGCCAGAGGTGGTGGATGACCATAGGAAATAGAGTTTTCCAGACAGCTGGTCAATTATTCATATGAACTCACAGCAATGGTAACAGCATGCACAAGTCTCATGCAACCTCAAACCATTCAAAATTCCAGCCTAGACATGGGGAAGTGGGTCAGAAACCCCAACTGTACCTAAGGAACTACTGGCAACCAGTGGCTGCTGGGAGAGGGAAAGTCAGCCTCTTTCAAGGCTGTGACTCTTGGTAGGTTAACCACTCTCCAGTGGATAGACCCACACTGAAGGACATTTGGAGACACAAATTAGACCCAACAGGCCTTATTATATATGCAAGAGAGTATACTAAAAAAGAAAATTAGACAGGGGCAGCCTGAGGAGGTATGAATAGGTTGGACTCTAAATACCATTAATTTATATTGTATGAAAACCACAAATACTCAATTTATGGTAATGGAGAGATGGCTCAGAGGTTAAGAACACTGAGTGATCTTGCAGAAGACCCGGGTTCGAATCCCAGCACCCACATGGCAGGTAACAACTGTCCTAACTCCAGATCCTGGGGATCCAACAGCCTCTTCTGTCCTCCATGGGCATTGCACGACACAGGTGCACTTACCTGCACACAGGCATAACACTTATACACATAAAATAAAAATAATAAAGTATTTTTTAAAATTTTTTTAAAAAAGAAAATCACACATACTCAATTTAAAATTCTTTTAAAAGAAGTCCAGAACTGTATTTTAATCAGTCATACATGTAACTGACCCTTCAACAACAGTGGAAACCAAAGCAACCACTGTGGAATGGGGTGCACTAGGAAGGCTGTCTAGCCTTGAATCTGGGTCCTGATAGAAACCACTCCAAATCTACAGGAAATGTTTGGGACTCAGCAAGCAGAGGCAGACAAAAGGTGGTCCCAGTAGAGGGTTTGAGACGGGAAGGGTGAAAAATGAGAGTAGAAAAACCGGTTGCAGCCGGAGTACAAGGTCTCTTAATGTCGACTTGATGAATTTGGCTTCCACTCCTACTCTGTGCCACTGGAAGCTTTGGAGAGGGTATTACATAAGACAGTTTTCAGTATGGGAAGGTTTGGAGAGGGAGACCTTTCATTGACAGAACACTGGACTCCAGGCCACCTAGGAATATGTCAGAGTTACTACATGACAAAGCCTCCCAAGTCACCAGAAATCGAAGCCAAACATAGATTGTTGCTAGGTTAAATACTTTAAAATATGCCAGGCCAGTGCTTAGATGCACATGGGACTTTTCTTAAAGCATACACGGGGAGGAGGGAGGTGGTGGGGAGGGTTTGGAGAGATGGAGAGATGGCTCTGCAGTTAAGAGCACTGCCTGCTGTTGCAAAGGATCCAGGTTCAATTCCCAGCATCCACATGGCAGCTAACAACCATCTGTAACTCCAGTTCCAGGGGAATCCGATGCCCTCTTCTGACCTCTTCTGTGCACTTACACATATGCAGGCAATACACTCACCACACATAAAAATAAAAATAATAATTGCAATATTTCTTAAAAAGAATAGATGGAAAATTGTTGACAGGAGTAGCTTCTTAGAAGTTAGACTGAAGGTAGCTGGAGACTTGCTTTTCATTGTAAAAGCTTATATAATGTGGATATACATTTTAAATAGGTACATGAATTCATTTTATAAATTTTAAAAGTTTTCTTTAGACAAAGACCAGAAAGCATCAAAAATGTTGGAACTTTAACCAGTAAATTCAAAATGTTCCTAATTATCAAGTGACATATATTTCAATCCTCTCACTGCCCTATCTTCATCTCTATCTAGAGTGGAGATGTGAGAATGAACTAAAAGACACAGCCTAAGGCTTCACTTCAAAGCAAATAGATGCATGAACCATCCATAATAAAACATCTCTATTTTTTTGTATGGTAAATGAAAAATCAACTCCTCAATGAAAACAGAAATAAAAAATAATAGACCAGAGTACATTTGATGAGTAAGTGGCTTTTTTATTTTTCCATTTGTTCAGACCAAAAATAATTGAGTCATCCTTGACTTGCTTTTTTTTCTTCCCCTCTTATCCTCTCTATCCAAATCCTATCAACTCTACCTTCCAAATATATCCAGAATCCAGCTGCGAATCACCACCTCCATTTCCCTGATGTATCATCTTTCACCTGAACTTCAGCCATTTTCCTTGAGCTCTCTGCTTCCATCTTCATCCTCCACAGTCAACCCTCAGGGTGCCTGGGAGGTCTTTAAACACAAGCCTGAACAGGTCACTTTCCTATCCACAATATCTCCTGAATTCTTATCTCACTTGGACTCAAATTAGAACCTGAATCTCCATTCCAAACACCCCAGGATCGCCTCTCGTGTTTCATTTGGATCTCTGCTGAGATGCAGCCTCCTCAGAACCTTTCCTGATTGTCCCACCTCACCTCACAGCACCAAGTCTTGCTTGTTTGGTATTTCTTATAACTCAGGATACTATTATCTACCCATCTGCTGTTTGTTGGTGTCATTTAGTGCTTGTTTCTCCCAAGGAGGACGTGTGCTCCATAGTGTTGGACTTTTTTTCCACGTTCGCTGTTGTACCCCCTGAGAATATAGTAAATAAATGAGAATTCCATAAATATTCGTTGGAGAGTGAAGGAAGTACAAACCAAAAGCAGCCAACATCAACATTATGGGGTGAGGGAGGGGGAGATTTTTGAAGTCCAAACTGAGGACGAAGCATAATGATGCTCCGTTAACTTGGGATAAGAGATTGAAAGAGTCAAAACACCAATAGACAAGCACAGAAACCCAACGTTTATCTATAGCCTGCTGCTGGGAATCCATTAATTCGTGCTTTGCAGCATCATTAATATATACTCCACAGGCCATTCTTGAGGTTTTGTGGCTATCTTAGAGTGTGAATACTACCACCAGCTTCCCTCTCCTTCTCTCCAAAACCAATAAACTTAGAAAGCTCTGCTGAAGGAAGAAAACAATCACTGGTCCAGAACATTTAATTCTCCCATGAAGGAGATCTAGGAAGGCTCCAGCTGTGGAACTAGGAAATTTGTGTCAACTCATGTCTGGGACCAGTATACATTTCTAATTCAGTTCCCCAACTGTAAAGGGGGTACAATATGATCTTCCCTCCATGTGGTCATTATAAGATAAAAAGAAGTGACAACAAAGGCACCCTGAGAACTGAAGGGACAGTGTCTGAGTGATCACTGTCTTGAACTAGGGCAAGTCTACCTTGTATCAGACCCTAACCCACATTCTTTTTCCACTGCTGGGGACCTTTTTCTAAAGAAGGATCTGGTCCCCCCTGAAACACACATCTCCAGTTAAAACAACATGCACTGATTTCAACATGAACTTCTAAATGTGTTCAACAAAAGGATCCCAAGCCATCTTCACTGTGTGGTCACACTCCAGCCATGGCCTTTCTCTGAGAACACCATTTCTTTCAAGCATGCTATCCAGTCACTGCTTATTTGAAGGTCTACCTCCCCAGTAGTCAGTGGGCCTCCATCTGACCCCTTTTTATGTCCTGAGCACATACCAGTGTGAGGCGTGTGTGGTAGATACCTTATGTTTGCTCTTTTTTACTACATCTCAATCGCTTTCTCAGGCCTTTCCAGCCAAGTCTCTATGATTTATGGCTCAGAGCCAGTGTTATGAAAGGCTTCTTCTTACCTTTGTACTCCCAAGGAAGGTAAGGTCGAAAGGTAACGCTGATTCACCACTCCTAAGGGTCTTCTAGAAACAGACAAGAACTGAGTACAGGGGCAGAATGAAGTTCCAGACCCTTTTACGATGCTTATAACTTAAGTCTTCAGATGTAGCTCATTTGTATTGGAAGTGCTATGAATTCTCACGAGATACGCCCATATTTAAGTCTGGTACAAACAGAAATGATTTTCAACTTATTCATTTTTTAAGATTATACAAGTTTCTGCTCTTTCCACACTAATAGAAACTTCTGAACTGACTATAATTCAAAGCAATTATTGTTCTTTGACTGTCAAGGTGCCCTGTTTCTCTTTTCATAAATATCCTGCAGGATCCCTGCCCAGTTCAATGCAAAGACTTTTTTTCTAGTCCTGTGCCTATTCATTTGCTAAATTTATAGCATTCAAATGAAAGAAAGGAGGCCTGCTTTTGCCCCCATTGCTAGCATGATATATGTCTGGGTTTTAATTGCCCTTTAATTATACCCTCAGCCAGGTCTGCACAGATATAACAGAAATAAAACATTATAGCAAAGTGTGAGAAGACCTTGCTGAGAGGTAGGAAGGAGACAGCTTTGTAGTATTTCCTGCACCAGAAGGAAAGAGCAAAGTGAGGGGTGGACATGGTATGTCATAAGCTAGCCAAACAATTCACCAAGGAAGCATTCTGTCCATGTCTGCACTTCAGCCTTTCAACTCTGTGAGCTGCAAGGCTAATGATCCCCTAATGATTTGATGCTCAGCTAAGTCTGGTTGAAAATGGAAGCCCTCAGATTGCTTGGCTGTGAATTAAGAAATAAGCACAGCAACAAAAGGAAGCAGTCTCTGACATTTTCTAAATATTTACCAATAGGAGTTGACTATTCAGTGAGAGGAACCAGATCTGACAGGGAATTCTCCTGACTGCCTCCCATACTCCCTGTTGATCTCCATCTCCACCTTTCAAGCCAGCAGACCTTTACCTCCTGGGGTTGTCAGAAGAAAGAAACATGTATGATAACCCCAGTAAAGACAGTGTAATGGTTCTAGTGTACAGACCAGCACATGTACTTTTCTTCCCAGATTTCTTCTCTACAATACAACAACAGCAGCAACAACAAATCTGTCCATAAAGACTAAAATAAGTCAATACAAACTACTCTAAAGATAAAATACCTCTTTGCAAATATGCTCTGTCTTAAAACCTCAGTGGTTTTAATAGGCTGAATTTCAGGAAACAAGCATTATTGGCCTTGGGAGAGAAAGAGATACAGGAAAGAAATGTGTTAGAATGTTAAGAAGTAAGGAAGCAGGCTGGAGTGATGGCACAGCGGTTAAGAGCACTAGCTACTCTTGCAGAGGACCCAGGTTTGAGTCCCAGCACCCAGATGGTGGCTAACAACCACCCATAATTCCAGTTCTAGGGAATCTGGCACCCTCTTCTGACCTCCTGGACATTGCACGGCACGAGTTCACTTACACACATGCAGGAAAGACACTCATACACAAAAAATAAAAATAATAAAATTTTTTTTAAAAGAAGGAAGGAAGCCACATAGATGATCAGGTAACTGCAGCTGTCTCACCTTTAAGCAAGGGATCATACAGACAAAAGGCTGGGCTCAGTGACCTCCAAGGTCCCTTCCAATGCCAATCCTGTTTGCCTCATGAATTTTTTATAGTCATCCTCTGTCCTACCACACTGTCCCTATGCATCATCAAGCCCTTCTGGCCACTTCCAGGACTAAAAGGAAAAATCTGGTTAAAAAAAAAAAAATCCATGCTTTGACTACTGCCAAATTATAATTCTGTCCTTGAAACAATGACACAAAAATAATAGGCCAGGCTAAAAACTTTTGAATAAATAAATGCCCAATACTACCTTTAGGTAATATTAAGCTTCTCTGATATAAGCAGAATTATGATTTGAGATCCAAGAGAGCGAAGAGTCTGAAGCTTCAGGAATCAATGCCTCAGGCAAATTTTCCCAACTGATTCTTCTACATCCCCTACTGAGTATCTACTAATCTTAAAAATACAGTGGAAGTAAGCAGCTGAGCTTGAATCCTGGACTCATCTCTCATCAGCCGTGTCATGTGAGCCAGTTATCTGATTCTCTGAATCCATTTCCTCACTTAAAAAATGATCGTTTGTGGCGGAGTGTGGTAACACATGCCACTAATCCCAGCACTTGAGAGGCAGAGGCAGGCGGATCTCTGTGAGTTCAAGGCCAGTCTGGTCTACATAGTGAGTTCCAAGACAGCTGGGGCTACAGGGAGACCCTGTCTCAAAAAACACCAAAACAAAAACCCAAGAGGTTCCTAAGTACCTTCATAATAGACATTTGTGTGTGTGTGTGTGTGTGTGTGTGTGTGTGTACCCACTCGAGTTTGTGGAGGTCAGAAGATAACTTCGTGAAGTCCACCACCAGGTTTGCACAGCAAGCACCTTTACCCCTGAGCCATCTCACCAGCCCTGTTTCTTGACTTTTAAAATGCTGATAATCTGAGCTATCTCGCAGAGTTGACAATGAAGACAACATAAAGAAATCTGTGATCATTCATTCATTCTCTCATTCATTCAACAAAGATTAACTGAGAATCAAGCCAAGCAACGGTACATACAAGATAGTCTAAAAGTTATTATTATTTTTATTTATCAAAAACCTGCTGTTTTCCAGAACGGTGACTGACTCAAATTCAAAACTGTCACTCACACTTCGTTTGCCTAAAATAGTTGTGTTTATTTTGCCAAACACAATTCCAGGTGGGAGCCTGCCTCCCATCATGGCTTTATCCCCAAGCTAACAATCCAACAGGTGTTCCATGGCAGGATACCTTCAGAACGCTTAGAAGAAGCAATGACCAGAGAAAAAGGTAGTGTCCCAGCTCTCTGCTGGGCAAGTCACTCAGGAAAACTTGATATGCCTGTGCTACAAGGCCCAGCCTGGATGCTTGGGAGTTTTCGGGTGCTTTCAATTCCATGAGTGGACTCTGTGTCTTCTGAGAACTCCAGATTAACAGAACTGGCTCATCCCCAACCCATACCTCTGAGCCACTGATAAAGCTAGGAACAACAGCTAAAGGGTCTGTCCTTTCTCAACTGAGCTTTACTGTAGCATAGAATTTGATAAAGATTTGTATAAATGGTCCACCTTTGGAGTCAGTTCATTTCAAGGCTGGTGGGCTCTTCTCTACTGTAAGTTTAATATTCCTGTTGTTAGCTATCCCCAAGACCTTTGGGGTGCTGGACATTCAGTGAACAGCACTAAGAATCTCCCATAACATTCTAGAACCCAGGGCTCATTGTAAAAACGTAAAAGTCTGGTCTTGGGATAGGAAATGACTCCCTGTTGGTTGGCTGTGGGGGGAGGGGGGTGACACTTAAAGAGGGAATTGAGAGTAAAATTCTGAACATCTGTGAAGCTAAGGGTAGGCAGTCTAAATGTGCCTGAAATGTTTGCTCTGTAGATGCCTCTCATTCAGGAGCTCTCTAAATCACCTTCCTTGGAAATGGAACTATATACATCATGACTGCTACAGGCGTGGATTTGCATGGCTGCCTCCTACCTTGAGGTGACAGCCTATCCTCTCCACACTGAAGTTCTCAGTAAAGCAGGCTGTCACTACATTCTCCCACCCTACCCCGCCGGATGCATCTCAAGCAGTGGTTTCTCTGCATTTTCCTTCAGCGAGTTAAGGGTGTTATTAACTCCTGTCACCTCTAATTGCTCACTGAAAACAGTGGTTTGGATATTAATAGGCTACAAGTCGGGGCCCTACCTAAGGCTCGTTGTCACGGAAACTGTACTCAAGTACCCGAAGCTATCTCCCCCTTGGGAAGTCTCGGTAAATTTGGTGGGTCTTGATGATTGTGTTAAAGCTCTTAGGGCTTCCACTTTCTGTTATATCTTGGGGTCAAATTGTTGGAACCGGAACAAAGGATTAGGGTGGACAGTCGGTGCTTCGGGACTAGGAGCTCTGAGAGAAGGGTGTGTGGGGAGGGGTCCTTGAAGTATAGTTTTGGGGCACTTTGTTCTTTCCTCTCTCCGTCTACACTGGGCCACTCTGCACGTTCTGCACAGCATCCAGAGGCCCGGCCCCCCTCCACTGCCCTGAACTGTCCTCCCTGTCAGGGTACGGGGCGGCCAGCGAGAGCAGAAGCCAAGTTCCAGAAGAGGATTTGACCCGCCCCAGGGTTGAGAAGTCCAGCAGAGAGAGGCTCAGGGAGCAGCGCGGGGAGTCGGACAGGCGACACGCAGGATCCCCTCTACTCCCAGGCGAGGGTCCTGGGGGAAGCGAGGAGCACACACATCCCAACCCGGCTCCCAGAGCCCGGGCTAACACTCAAGACCCCGCTGTCCTAAGCCGGCGCCAGGCTAGCCCAGCGCCCCAGAAGCCCGCGTGGGTCCCAGAGTGACGCCTGCCGCAGCCGCCAGGGCCTCCAGGGCTCCGCACCCTCCCGCTGGTGTCGGCCCCCGGGGACCAGCTCCCCCACCCCGTCCCCGATTCCCCCTGCACCAGCCCCCCGGGCCATCTCTGCCCGTGCTCCGGCTGCGCGCGCCGGCCCCGGCTCCCTCCCGCCGCCAGTCCTCCCGGGACTCACCTGCGCTGGGGCAGAAGCGGCGGCCACCGCGAGCCCGGGGGCGGCGGCGCAGGGGGAGGAGGGCAGCGCGGGGCTCCTGGCACAGCGACCGCCGGGCGCCTGGTGCTGCCGAGCCGCGGACCCGCCCAGAGATATAAATAACATTATCTGAGGAGGGACATTCCTGCCGGGGGACATCGCTGCTGCCGGGACCAGATAGTCCCGCGGCGGGGGGGGGGGGGGGGGGGGGGCGGCCCCCTCCAGGCCCGCCTTCCCCACCCACTCCCGCACCTGCCAATCAGCCTGCGTGCTCCCGGGCACCTGCCCAGCCTCCGCCGCCGGACCCCGGGTACCCCCATCAGCCCTCCCACCCCAGATCCCGCGCCACCCCGAGTGTCTGGCCGCGGGAAATGGGCTCCACCTGCAGCTCAGGCCTAAGTCCTGAGCCCAAAGCGCCAAGCCGGGCGGCGAAATGCGCCCTTCCTGCCTTTCCCGCCCTGCGTCCCCTCGGCCTACAATCGGGTTTTTTAAACACTGTAAAAGACACGTTTAGGCCGTAGAGTGGGCGAGGAGGGCACCCAGGCTGCTGCGCCCCTTCTGAGACCGGGTGGAAGGGACAGATTGTTCCCGGGGGCTGGTTATATTAGAAAGCGTGCTCCTGGGTCGGTGCTCCTGCCGGTGGGAAGAGCAGACGCTGGGAGTGCAGGGGGTGGGCACTGGGCCCGAGGCTCCCGCCCCCAGCCTGCCTGCTACCCCAGTGTAGTCCTGGAGAACCGGCGATGCTGGGCTGCCCGCAGCCCGCAGTCGCAGTCGCAGGACTCCGGCACAGTGCGGGGACCGAAATCAACAGGCAAACCTGCACACCCGCCCACCTGCACCTTCCTGTGGGCCAGGGTCTCCTGGTGAGACCCGGCTTTCCTCCTGTAAGCTTCGCTGGGGTGGGGTACAGTAGGCCAGGGGAGGCACTAGAAAAAGAGTGCCAAGGAGGAGCGATTAGGCACCTCCACGTCGACTTCGGAGAATGACACAGAGGAACATGGGCGGCTTGCAAGGCAGTCTGTTTCCTTGACTTTTTAACAATACAAGGTCATTGCTCTATAAGGTTTGCTGCAAGCCGTGCTGCCTTTTTTTTTCCTACACCTGCTGGGTCTGAGATGCTCTCCCGCCGGCCATCAGCCCAGGTATTCTCAGGTGTAATGGAGGTAGCAGCAGGCATTACAAAGAGCATAGATGCAGAAGAGAGTTTTAACTTTGACTAATGTTACCTGGGATTCTTAACAGGGAAACAGCCTTAATCTTGAGTTATTTGCTTGAGTGTATAATTATGCTGTTTTCCAGGATTCATCAGGAAAAGGGTGTTTAATTGCCAGATGTTCAAGCTTAGTTTATGTATTGAATGTACACAAAAGACATTTCACTGGCTCCTGCAGTCACATTAGTTGAGAGTGGGTATTTGGACAGTAAGAAATGCTGAGTGGGCCAAACTCCACAGGTATTACAAAGCCACAAAATGCTTCTTGTGAGTCCTTGTTATGGGCCAATTTCCCAAGAGACACTAGAAAGATGACACGACAATAACCATGGCCATCCAAGGGGTTAGCAGAGTCCCTCCCCAACCCTTCGCTAATGACATCTAAGAATCCATTTGTAGGGACTGGGGATGCAACTTTTCAGAAGAGGGCAAGCATAACACTCCAAGGCCCAGCATCCCTCACCACACACAAATCATTTGTTTTGCTTATTACTGAGTCAGAAACATGTTTTTTTTTTTTTTTTAAATCAAATTCTGGCAAGAAAAACAGGCCAACTTCAAAAGCTAGGACTGTTACATATCACAAGTAGAAATCCTTGATCTCGTTTTGAAAGAAAAAAAGGAGGAAATTACGTATTTATAGTTTGAAAACCCTTGTGTGAATAAACATTAAATAAATTCATGATTCTCCAGAATTGGCATGCTGCAGCTACATAATTATATATTACAGGAAACAGATAATTCCTTAGCTATAGGTTTGTAGCATTGAACAGTTGCACACATATTTTTCTTTGAAGCCTTAAAATTTATAATTTTCAACTAACAAGAAAAAAATTAATATGATAAAAGCTCCAAAGCAAGAGACAGATTACCCCAAGATTTTACAAACTAGCTCAGCTGCTTTACTTATCTCCGCTTTAGCTGATAGCTAAATAATTCAATACAACTTCATTTGCTGCAGATCCTGTTATCCTGACAGCATCCCCAAATGCTTTACAGCTAATAGGGTTACAGTGAAATGATAAATCAGAATTGAGAGACGGAGGAAGTTCAGAAGCCCAGAGGGAAAGGGCTTTGTCCAATAAGGGACAGAGAACAGGAATGAGAAATCCGGGAGAGTAAAAAAGGTTAGAAGGGAATGCTGATACAAGACTCCAATAACCAGGTCATTGTTGAGAACTGCCGGCAGTCAAGTCTTCAGAGAATTCAGAAGATTCTAAAGTGCCTTCATCTTCAATGATCAAGGGACTGTCCCTGCCGGTGTCCCTGTCCATGTTGACACTTTGTACTTCCAAGCTTCTCAGGAAGCTTCCCTAGTTAATCTGCAGCTTTGGAAGAGTTCTGGGACCAGAAGGGAAGACATGCATTTAAGACTATGGTAGATGCTGTCAGCCAGGGAGTGGGAGGAAGGCCTCAGGGAGCTGTCTGCCTAGCTCTAGCTGAAATCAGTAGGTGAAGGCAATGGGATGGAAATTCGGACACTAGAGGCATCTAACATGAGATTTCTGCTATATACCCTCCATCTGTCTCTCTTTCTCTCTCTCGTTGAGTCAGTATGGTCTAGGCTGGCCTCAAACTTACTATATAGCCTAGGCTGCCCTTGCAATCCTCCTGCCTCAGCTTACTGAGCGCTGGGATTACAGGCAGGTGCTATCATGCTCAGCCACTCTCTGAAATTTTCACAATGAGATTGTATTATTTGATAGGAAGCAGAGACAATAAGGAGAATAGGTAAGGTTGGATAGAGACTGTGGGTCGAACATACACATTTAGCTTTTCTTCTACCCTAAATTTCACTTTTAAAAAAAGATACAATATAGGAATCTAAAAGCACAGGGACACTTTTTAAAAGGGTAAAAATAGGAGCTACAGAGGTGGTTCAGCAATCAAGAGCACTGTCTGCTCTTGTAGAGGACCCAGATTTGGTTCCTAGCACCCACATGGCAGCTAAGAGCCATCCTAACTCCAGTTCCAGGGGATCTGATGCCCTCTTCTGACCTCCACAGGCATTGCATGACACAGGAGGATATATACATGCAGGCAATACACTCATACATAAAATAAAAATAATGAAATATATTTTTTGAAAGGGTAAAAATGGTCCAAGAATGTTTAGGAAATCTTGAAATACATAAAAAAGGTAAAGAGCTGATTCCCAGAGAAAATCAGAAGTCAAACAAACAGGCTCAGGAGAAGGAACAGTTCAAGAAAGGTCTAGACTAGAGTCAAAGGGCACGAAAGAGGAAACTCTGGGACTGAACAATTCATTAAGGAGCCTCCTTTCCAAGTAGGGACCTAATGGGCAGAACCTGGCATCTCTGGCCCCAGAACTGAAAGGGAATCATCAGTGTCTCAGGATAGGATGTCTCTACCCATGAAGACAGTTATGGTAAACTGAATGAGTAGGCAATACCCATTCATACATAGAGATGATCAGGCCATCAAAATCCCCAAACACTTTGTCAGGATATGGGGAGACAAACACATGGATGAAAAGCACCAAACAACTAGCAGAAGACATAGCATCAGAGAAGACTTAATAAAGGAAGCCAAAGATAAATATGAAATTAATTTTATTTTATTCATCAAGATTTGAAAGAATATTTGATCTCTGACAGTGAGAAAGACGTCTTAGATATTTAAAAAGTAATTTGTGGGATCATCAAGATGGTTCAGCAGGTAAAACCACCTGCCACCAAGCCTGATGACCTAAATTCCATCCCTGGGACCCACATGATGGAAAGAGACCCAACGTCCATTAGCTGTCCTCTAACCTCTACACATGTATTGAGGTACCCCTCCCACAAAATAAATTATAATTTTAAAAATTAAAAAGTGGGGCTGGAATGATGGCTCAGCCATTAAGAGCATGTATTTCTTTTGCAAAGAACCTGAATTTGGTTCCCAGCACCCATGTCGGTTGGCTCAAAACTGCCTGTAACTCCAGGGGATCTGATACCCTCTTCTGGACTCTGTGGGCACTTGCACTCAAGTATGCACAGACCCATACACAGACACATACATATACATAAAATCAAAAAGAAAAAATATTTTGAAAATTAAAAGCAAAAACATAAAGTAAAATCAGGGCTGGAGAGATGGCTCAGTGGTTAAGAGAACTGACTGCTCTTGTAGAGGACCTGGGTTAAGTTCCCAACACTCACATGGCAGCTAACAACTGTCTGAACTCCAGTTCCAGGGGATCCAACGCCCTCTTCTAACCTCAGCAGGTATTGCATGCTGTGGTACACCTACATACACGCAGGCAAAACCTTCCTACACATATAATAATAAAGACTTAAAAATAAATAAAACCAATAAAAATAAAATAAGTAAATAAAATTTAAAAGCAAACAAAGATTCATTAGCTGATAAGGAAAACAAGCTGGAGTGGATTTAATAGAAATAGAAGCCACAGAAATTTCCCAAAAATCCAGAGCAAAAGAGAGCTAGATGGAAAGCTCATGAAGACAGTCGAAAGTCATGGAGATGAGCTTTGCAAATTCAGTATCTCCCTAATCAAAATTACAAAAGGAAAGAAAAAGAAGAGTGGAAAGAAGAACTAATAAAGAGAAAATATGGTAAAATTTCTGAGCCTAAGAAAAATATGAATTTTCAAATTATAAAATTCTCCTGAGTTAAGAACCAGATGAAGATTTTTATAGTTTTAATATTATGAAGAAATTCTCTGATTTTATTTATAAAATCTAAGACCTTGAAGAAAATTAAATCATAAAGCAAAAAACTGTAATGCAATAGACTCACTTGCTGTGTTCCAAGTTAAGCTGCTCTAGAAAAACTATTTTTAAGTCAGGCATGGTGGCCCAGAAGGCTGAGGCAGGAGGGCTGCAGAATTTGAGGCCAGCCTCAGATATCTAGTAAGTTCAAGAACATCCTATACTACCTATTAAGACCATGTTTCAAACACACAAAGACCAAAAAAAGAAGGCCTCAGCCAGTTCAGCTGGTAAAGGACTTGCTATGCTAGCATGAAAACTTGAGTTCAGATCACCATTGCCCATGTAAAGGCTGGGTATGGCAGTGCTGCAGGTAAGGGCAGAGACAGGCAGATCCCACAGGTTCACTGGCCAGCTAACCTAGCAGAATCAGCAAGCTCTAGGTTCAGTGAAAGACCCTGTCTCAAAAAATAGGATGGAGGAGGCTGGAAAGATAGTTCAGGGGTTAAGAACACTTCCTGTCTTCTAGAGGACCCCAGTTCAGTTCCCAGCACCCATATCAGGTAGCTCACAATCTCCTGTAACTCCAGCTCCAAGGAAATCCCACCCCTCTTCTTCTCCTTGGGTACCTACACACATACAGCATATACTCACACAGACACATATTTATACATTAATAAAATTTTGTAAATAAAAATAAATTTTAAGGGGCTGGAGAGATAGCTCAGCAGTTAAGAGCACTGACTGCTTTTGCAGAGGACCCTGGTTGGATTCCTAGCACCCACATGGCGGCCATGAACCGTCCTTGACTCCAGTTCCAGGGGAATCTGACACCCTCTTCTGACCTCTGCAGCACTGCACGACACAGGTGCACTCACATACATGCAGGCAATACACTCATACACATAAAATAAAAATTAAAAATAAATAAATAAATTTTAAAATAAGGTGGAGAAGCAATTGAGGAAGAACCCCCCCCTCCCCCTATCAACCTCTGGCCTCCACACATTCCAGTTACACACATGTGCACATGCAGACATACACACTCAGGGACACACACACACACACATGCACGCACGCACGCATGTTATTTTTACTGAATCACAGAACAAAAACTTTATTTATTTACTTATTATTTATGTGTACAAGTGTATTGCCTTGTGTGTAAGTACACCCACATCATGCAATGTCCACGGAGGTCAGAAGAGGGTGTCAGATTCCTCTGGAACTGGAATTATGGACAGTTGTTAGCCACCATGTGGGTGCTGGAAATCAAACCCGGGTCCTCTGCAAGAGCAGCCAGTGCTCTTAACCACTGAGCCATCTCTCCAGTCCCCAGAACCAAAACTATTTAAATTAAACTACTTTGAATTAAACATGAATATAGATATTAGAGAGATATTTAAAAAACATAAATACCTAGCCAAACCTAGTCAATTCAAATCCTTAATAACAACAATGAAAGAATCAAGAACTCATGATACTAGCATATGCTAGGTCATGGATCTGATTCCCAGCACTGTGAAAAATGAACAAAAAGCATACATCAAAAACCACAACTAGCCGATGGTGGCACACGCCTTTAATCTCAGCACTTGGGAGGCACAGGCAGGTGGATCTCTGAGTTTGAGGCCAGCCTGGTCTACCTAGAGAGTCCCGGGACGGCTGGGGCTACAGGGAGAGCCTGTTTTTTCATTTTATGTATATGAGTGTTTAGCCTGCATATATGTAAGTGCCCCACGTGCATACAGTGCCTGTGGAGACCAGAAGAGGGGCTTTGGTTTCCTTGGACCTAGAGTTACAGGCATTGTTAGCCACCATTCAAGGTGCTGGGAACCAAATCTGGGTCCTCTGCAAGAGCAGCAAATGTCTTGACTGCTAAACCATCTCTCCAGCCCTCAAAAGTAATTTTTGTCTGGCTTAAATATAAACTGTTTGTGTTTTTTTTTCAGGATGTTTCTGTTCCTATTTATCTTTGAATAAGTTTGTCTAAATGAATTCACATGTCTTGAGATACAATTGACAATATTTGTGCCTGAATTTTACCAGCTCCTCAATCACCTCAGCACATCCATACCTAACTCACTGTTCATGGGTGAGAGGCGTTAATTAAGTGGGCCTTGTGCTCATAGCTACCACCCAACTCACCTATGGGCCAGGGGTCTTTCCTCTTCACATGCGTCATGGATGACAAAGTAGAGCAAACAGTGATGGTTCAGGTAACTTTTGTTTCTCTCCACTCTACCATCTTCAGACCTATTCCTCAGATAGTGACCCTCTTCCAGTTCCCATGCTCCAATATGCCCAGACCTACAGCACACAAGATTAAGACTATAGGAACACAAATCAAAATGCATTATAAGGAATGAGTCAATGTTTTGACATTAACTATCTTGAGTATTTCAGAGTGGATAGTCTGTATATGAAAAATCAGGAGCCTAATTAATTAACTAACCTAATCCCAAAGCCTTGGGTTTCTTCCTTTATTAATATTTATCAGACAAAGGGTGCTGGAGAGATTGCTCAGTGGTTAGGAGTACAGTGCTTGATACTCTTGCAGAGAACCCAGGTTTGTTCTCAGAACCAACATGATGGCTCACAACTGCCTGTATCTCCAGTTCCAAGGGACCCAACACCCTCTTCTAGTCACCAGGCATGCACACAGTGCATATACATTCATGCAAGCAAACACTCATACACATTAAATAAAAGTAAATACACATTTTTTAAAAGTGTGTATCTGCCGGGTGTGGTGGCACACACCTTTAATCCCAGCACTCAGAAGGCAGAGGCAGGCGGATCTCTGTGAGTTTGAGGCCAGCCTGGTCTCCATGGTGAATCCAGGACAGCTGGGGCTACAAGGAGACCCTGTCTCAAAAAGACCAAAAAAAAAAAAGTGTGTATCTATTAGACAGGAACTCAGATCAAGGAGAATTTATAATCTAAAAATTGAGTTTGTTAATAAGGTACAATAACTCTCATTCTAACAATTCAACCAATTAAACAATTTTCTGTTTATGTGATAATTGTTGCCACAGAAATGACCTTGTTAATTGTTTTGTTTAAGAGTAAACAGTTTCCAAATTCACAGCATTTTTTTTCATAATATTAACCAAGACCTTTGGGAAGACTTCAATAAAGTTTGGAAAGATACTGAATAAAAAGCTCCATTACCTCTGCAAATTAATTTCACTTTATTCTGTGGGTATTTCTACAGCTGCTCAACTTCTGTTTGAATATTTCTTCATTGTTTTCAATGTTTTTCATTTTACCAGTTATTATTTTTAATTATGTTTATGGGTGTGTGTGTGTGTGTGTGAGTGTGTGTGTGTGTCCTGTGCATGTGAGTGAAGGTACCAGCAGAGGCCAGAGGTCTTGGATCCCCTGGAGCTGGAGTTAATGGTAGTTGTGAGCCACCTGATGTGGGTACTGGGAACTGAACTCAGGTCCTCTGCAACAGCAGTACTTGCTCCTAACTGCTGAGCCATCTCTCCAGTCCTTTCCTCAGTGTTTTAAAGTCTATAAAAAACTATGATACAGCTTAAACATGATGTATTTTATAGACTGCATACAGAATGCAACCAGTTCTTACCAGAAACCCTGATTTTTTTCATTCTTTGGCAAATTCTATTTTTAAAAGATTATTTATCATGATTTTTATTTAATTTCATGAAGTAAATTGCTACTACTATTTTTATTGCTAAAGAAACCAAGAAACTCAGACTTTAAGTAATTTTCCAAAGATCACAAGAGATCAAATCTCTTGCTCAGTGGAATTGTTTATTCAGGAAGCAGTATCTCACGTATTTTTGAGACAGGGTTTCACTCTGTAGCCCAGGCTATCCTGGAACTCACAGCAATCTTTCTGCCTCAGCTTTCAACATGCTAGGATTACAGATGTGAGTCACAACATGTGGCTTTGATTTTTAAATGAACAAGTTCTCATGATACTTAAGGTAAAGGATTCAGGGACTGGAGAGATGGCTCAGCAGTTAAGAACATTGGCTGTTCTTGCAGAAGACCCAGGTTCAAATCCCAGCACCCACATGGCAGCTAACAACTGTCTATAACTCCAGTTCCAGGAGATCCAACAGCCTCTTCTGTCCTCCGCAGACATTGCATGACATGGTTGCACTTACCTACATGCAAGCAATACATACATACACATAAAATAATGAAATATTTTTTTAAAAAACTTTACAAGAAAAGGTAAAGAGTATTAGAGTTTCATACTTTAAGCCAATAGTTCATTCAAGAGTTTAGCCACAAATTATGCTGTGCATGTGCACTGTAACAATGTATGCTGCTTGTTCTATTAAAACCATCAAAATGTGCTTAATTGGGCATCTAGCTCTGGACCTTCCAGAGGAACCAACTGAAAGTTGTAATTGTAGATATTGATATTGATATTGATAGTCCATCACTGAGCCTAACCACTGCCTGGCCTTCTTTATTAACCCTCCTCCATCTCCATCAATACTGCCAGAAATAAACAAGTACATGACTACCTCCATATGCGTGCAGGTGCTTGTTAAATCACCTGCTGGTTTCCTAAAGACTATAGGAAGACCTTATTCCATAACCAAAAGGGAAAGAATTAACTTCTAAGGTACAACCTTTTGCAGAGGAGTAAGAACGAAAAGTCAGTGCTACTTGTCAGCTTTTTTATAGCATTTTTAAAAATTCAGTATTAGAGGAGGCTGGAAAGACCACTAGATGGACAGTCAGAGGGTTCTACTGCCCCTTAACCTCTCTATGTCTCACTTTCTCATCTGCAAAATGATGACATTGAACTAGCTAGATTCCAAAGACTCTCCCAGCTCTGTGGAGCTTTTGATATTTTACACCTATTTTAGAAAGATATGACATGTTTATCATAGTAATGTTGATAATAAAGAAAAATGCATTTAATGTCAATGTTCATCAAAATGGAATTTTAAAAATTAAGGTCAAAATTGGCTAAAGTAATGTTAAATAAAATCTGTGGGAGGCCATAATCTTGGAGTGGACACCTGCACTGGACCCAGCATCCCATCCCCACTAATGTAGAGCTGCATCACTGCAAATGAGCTTTGGCTGGTTACAGAAAACCTTATAACCACTGGATGAGTTAACTGTAACCAATTGACTGACTGACTAATTGACTGAACTGTAGCCAATAAGTTCTTTTCTATGTCTCCGTTCCATTTCTCTATAAATGCAGTCTGATGGCATTGGCTAGAGTTCTTAGAACCATCTCTGGTTGGTAGAGCTGTCTGACTTGTGGATCAATTTTGTTTTGTTTTTCCCAAATGAACTCTACTAAATTTAATTGGTCTATACAGTTTCCCTTTTAAAACCAATTTTGGTGTATGTACATGTACACACACACACACACACGATAATTTAACTGAGAATACAGTTTTTATACTTACTGAAAAGGGGAAATGCCATGGTACATTATTGAATTTTTTTAATGTATATGCGTGTATTGCCTGCATGTAGATAAACACACCCATATTGTACAATGCCTGCGGAGGTCAGAAGAGGCTGTCAGATCCCCTGGGACTGGAGTTACGGATAGTTGTTAGATGCCATGTGGGTGCTGGGATTCGAACCCGGGTCTTCTGCAAGAACAACCAGTATTCTTAACTGCTGAGCCATCTCTCCAGCCCCACATTATTGAATTTTTTAAAGCTCTAAACAAGAGCTAGAGAGATGGCTCGGATATTAAGAGCACCTATTCCTCAATCATGAGGACCAAAGACTTGGATCTCGGCACCTGTGTCTGACAGCCCACAAGTGACTATAATTTCAACTCCAAGCAATCTGACCCCTCGTTTTGGCCCCTACAGGCACTCACTCACACAAACACACACATACACAAGTAAAATAAAAATAAAGTCTTTAAAGAAAAAATGTAAAGCCTCCAAATAATTTGTATTTTACTAAGAAGTAAAGCAGTTTATATCAAGAATACTCTTAAAAATCTTGAGCTATAGGGCCATTGGACCCTCGCCGGATTATTCAGCCACTCTTCCCAGCCAACTGTATGTAATTTGGCCCTAATCACACATGGTCTCCTGGATTTAGGGAGGGCTAAATTATACATATACTATATATAGTCAAGGTTTATCTGAGAACATTTGGTCTTTGCCCAAGCTTTATCTACATAGCACGTGGTAATTAAAAGTACCAGACTGGTAGAACTAACCTTATTGGATGTTTAACAGCCATACTTTGAGGCCTGTACTAAATTGGTCTGACTTTTTTCTAGTTCCCTGTCTAGAACTTGTAATGCTAATTACTCTTCCCTTTACTTCTCCTTCACATCTCCTATTCACCAGTCAAGGACTTTCTTTTCCCCCTACAGATAAGAGTTATGAAATTTGGGAGTCTTTTAGATAGACTTACTGAAGGAGTACCTCAATTGCCTCACCCTGTGTCCCTGTTCAGCATGAAAGAAGCCGGTGTGGTCTGCATCCCAGTTCCCTATCTGAAAGCTGGGTAAACTCTTCAGAGGATGGTGTGATAAAAATAGGAGGTAGGAATTGGCTAGGCACTTAAGGCATGAAGACCCCAAAGAAAAGCAGCCAGTTTCTTGGCTAAAAGTCACAATGCCCTTGGGCCTCATAGCAACATACTCTGTTCCAAAGGCCAAAATGTGGAAAGTATTTGGGAGCTTTTATCTAATCCTTAAAAGATTTTAGGGTGGGGCTAAGCTTCTGATGCATGCAGAGGGATACTTCTGTGGTCAACTTAAATGATTTATGAAGACCCCAAAGAAAAGCAGCCAGTTCCTTGGCTAAAAGTCACAATGCCCTTGGGCCTCATAGCAACATACTCTGTTCCAAAGGCCAAAATGTGGAAAGTATTTGGGAGCTTTTATCTAATCCTTAAAAGATTTTAGGGTGGGGCTAAGCTTCTGATGCATGCAGAGGGATACTTCTGTGGTCAACTTAAATGATTAATCCCATGGTATTTGCTGTTGACCAATTGTATCATGCTTTCACTGAGTGTGGGAGTTAATGCTATGTAGGTTAACCACACAGGAACTAGAGAGAGAGACCTAGGAGAGGAACTATGCTCTCAAGGAAATTTTCTAAGATTTATACCCAGAGCAATTCAGAAAGTTAACTGGTTCTGTGTACTGAGAATTTGATCATGGTGGAAGCTAAAAAAGAGTCACTATAAGCCAAACGCAGCCTATATCATTTTATTAGTTACTAACTTATTGTTTATATGTCATGTTTTGCTCCCTGAAAGGATTTTTAAGGAAATTCTTGCATTTTATTAACAAGAGTAAAATCCTGAACAAGTCTTCTCTTCTCAGCTCAATTGTGAAATGCCTGACACAAACCTGTCTTGTTTCCCATTGTTCATGGTGTCTGGTGTGATGCTGAATGGTAGTAGATGGGCATAGATGAAAATAATACTGGAGCATGCCTTTAATCCCAGTACTCAGAGGCAGAGTCAGGCAGAACTCCATGAGATCAAGACCAGCTTTGTCTACATAATAAGTTCCAGGCACCCTGGGGCTAGAGACCCTGTCTCAAAAAACAAAAACAAAAACAGAAGCCCTCAAGATTTTAATAATCATCCCAAATATATAGCATTATAGTTGCTTTCATATAATTTAGTTTTAGTTAACAAAGTCATGATACAGTAACCATGGGGTCACCACATTTTCCTTTTTGCCCAAGACTGTCCTGATTTGTGCCTGCTATACTAGTGTAATCATTAAATGTTGCCTTATACTCTCAATCATGTGTTGGTTTGGATAAATAACAACCCTGTTCATCAGCCACCACCAAGAACTTTCCCAGTAAATTCTAGTATACAGAAAGTGACTTGGCTTTAGTCATAAATGAAAGCTTTTTTGGTTGTAAAAGGTAACCATTAAGTGCAAAATTAAGATTACATTTTAACTAGTTACTATTGCCTATCAAAGACAATTTATCTCTACATAAATTTAAATCAACTCTGCCCTCTACTGTCTTCTGACAGTATTATGACACTGTTCACTGAAGTTGACTGTTGGTTCTGTAGATGACTTTGAGTGCTGGTCCTCAACCTCAGCTGCAGCTATATTAGCTATTAAAAATCCCCACCACCTGGGCTGAACTCCACACCAATTAAATCAGAATCTCCCAAACATCAAATTTTTATAAGCCCTCCACTTGGTTCCAAATTACAGGCAAGGTAAAGAGCCATTCCTTATGGATGGGGGAGGTGGGCAAGAAGCCCCAGACCTAGCTGAGGATCTAAGAGCCATTCCTTATGGATGGGGGAGGTGGGCAAGAAGCCCCAGACCTAGCTGAGGATCTATTGGCAATTGAAAGCTGCTAGAAAGGGAGAGTCAGTTTTCTTTAAGGGTGTGACACTTGGTTAGCTGACCAGATTCCAAGGGATGGACCCGCCCCCAAGAGTATTTGAGGAACACAAATTAAACTCAATGGGCTTTTGAAAAAAGAAAAAATAGTAATAGAGGACTTGAAGTTGGGGAGTAGCAGGGTGGGTGCGGAGGTGGGAAAAGGGGTCTGAAAATGATCAAAATATATTGTACAAAATGGTATATATATACCATTGCTTAAAATGTGAGAGCAAAGAGCTTATCATGGTTCCCTTAGCTTTTTTATTCCATAGCTCAGATTATAACTATATGCCTAATCATGTCTTGGTAAATTTTGGAGATTTTAAAGAAAGATGAGAATATCAGGAAGTCAAATCACTACTGGGAAAATGGCATTAACATTTTTTCTAAAGGAAGATGTTTTCCTTGGTCTAAAATTCTTTCTTATTTGCAGTGATAACATGACAGCACCCTGTAGAAGAGGCGTCCACTTGGCCATCACCCTTAGTGCTAGAGCTCAGCCCTGAGTCTCTGCTGATGAAATTATCTGCTGAGGAGGCTCCAGGATAGCCAAGAAAGTTGGACCAGAAGATGAGGGCAAATGAGGTAGCACCCGTTGCATTAAATAGCTGCTTTCTTTCTCTTGAACACTTAGAGACTTGTTAATGGAGTTTATGATATGGAAAAGGCACTTATGAGAAAGCTCAGAAAATCTGCTAGAGTGGAAGTTGTACTAATTAGAACATTAACTAAATTAAGTCACAAGGGAAGACAACTCCAAAGAGAATAAGAAAGAAAAGAGAAAGATACAGAAAAATCAGTAATAATCAGCAAGGGGGGAGGAGAGCTTTTGCAGAAAACTAACAAAAAAGGAGGTTTCTAACAATAAGTCAGAAGTTTATTTCTATTTTCTGGACCCAGGCAAAGCTAATGGGTCCAGAGTCTGAGATTGTTCCTATTTGAAGAAACTTTATTCTTCCTAAAGCAAGTTTGTAACTGTGCACCAGTAGTGCTGGCTTGAGAAAGAAGGCTCATTTAGGAATTTGGGTGCTGAGCACATTCAAAGAAGCCTCCTGTGCATTCACCAGAGCCCTCCAATTCCAAATGGATGCGAGAAGAGGATGTAAGGGGCAGATGGTGAGGCCTTCATATACCCTTGCTTGCAGTTGTGTGATGCCTTTCTTATGTCCAGCAAAAGGCAAGAGTCAGCATGAGTGGGAGGGAGTAGAGGCTTGGAAGCAGCATTGGGAATTAGGTTAAATGACTCTATCTGTAGCTGATTCTGTTGTGGTACGATTACTGAGACTTCCAAAAATTCCTTTCTAAATAACTAGTAAGGACAAGCACTTCCACAGATGTACTTCCTGATGCCTAAGAACTGCAGGTGTGGCAGCTCGCAGTGTAACCCCATTATTTGGGAGGATGAGACAAGATTGCTGTGAGTTCAAGGCCAGCTTGGGCTATGAGACCCTGTCTCAAAAGATGAAGAATAAATGACTGCTATTCTCTAAAGACACTGTAAGGAACCCTTTCCCCAGAGAAACTTCTTTCTAGAGAAAAAAAGATACTTGCACAAAAATATAGAATTCTATGTGTAGCTGTATTGTTTTAGTGCTTATGAACCCTTGATTGATAAAATAACTGGCAAACGGACTTATCATAAAAATTGTAGAGTATGTATTAAAAGCATAAATTCACATATATATGTGAATTGAGAATTCAATAAACTAGGTTAAGTGAGGGAAAGTTCTTGTCTTTAATTATTTATAATGAAATAGATAGTGAGGGGTTTTTTTTTAAATCTTGCTATATAGCCCAGGGTCCTTCAGTGAGTTTGGTTGATTTGGCTCATTGTAAAAATTATGAAATTTTTTTTTTTGTTGTTGTTGTTGTTGTTTGAGACAGCATCTCCCTGTAGCCCCAGCTGGCCTAGAACTCACTATGTAGACCGGGCTGGACTTGAACTCACAGAGATATGCCTGCCTCTGCCTCTCGAGTGCAGGGATTAAAAGCATGCACCACCACGCCCGGCAACATGTGATATTCTTATAGCCATGTAAAGTACACACTGATACTGCATTAAAACTAAAAACATTGGGACTGGAAGATGGCCCAGTAATTAAAGCTCTTGTCAAGCTTGAGGACAAGAGTTCAGATCCTTAGAATCCATATAAATGTCTGGTGTCATGGTAGTCTACCTGTAATTCAAGCCTCCAAAGACAGACACAGGGAAACCCCAGAGATCACCAGAATAAAGTAGCTAGTGAGGCTAACCATAGCTGCAAGCTCTGGGTTTAGTTGAGAGACCCTGCCTCAATGAATGAGGTGCAAGAGTGATCAATGATGATTCCCAACATCAACCTCCAGCCTCCACACACATATACACCTCCACATGTATACACATGAAAATGAAAAAAAGAAAAAAACAATTTTAATAAGAAGAGATAAGAACATTTTGAGAGGTAGTGAGCAAAGGCAGCCTTGACCTCTTTTCAATATAGGAATTCAAAATATTCATTGAATGGCCCTATGTGCATGGCCTAGTACCAAACCTTGAAGTGGATAAGATATTTGAACTGTTTTGTTCTTGACTGAATACATTCTGGCAAACATCTTTATAGAAAAGTTGCAAAACTGAGTGAAAAATGACCTCCACCATCTTCTACCTCCTTCCTGTGTGAATCAGCTTGTTTTGTAAGGAAATTTCACATGGCCACTCCAAGAAGGATCAAGTAAGCACCCTCTTTTTCATGCCTATAGATCAGTTAGAGTATAAGAAAATTAAGACAGAAAAGATGAGCCAAAACCATATTGTGACTGACTTTAAAAAAACAGGTAAAGGGGAGATGGCTCAGCGCTGAAGAGCACTGGCTGCTCTTTCAGAGGACCCAGGTTTGAATCCCAGCACGCACATGGCAGCTAATAGCCATCTGTAACTCCAGTTCCAGGGGATTTGATGCCCTCTTCTGACCTCTGAGGGCCTTGCATGACGCAGATGCACCCACCTACGTGCAGACATTACACTCATACACATAAGATAAAAATAATAAATAAAAATTTTTTTTAACAAACTAGGTAAAGAAACACTGCCTAATTCGGTTGACAACAGGAATCTGCTGAAGGCTTTTAGAAAATGCACAGACAGGCTCAGAACTGTGCATTAGGAGATGGAGTCTGGCATCAGTGTGTCTGATGGTGTGAATGATAGGAGATGGTTAAGGGGAAAGGTAACTGGGACCTGAACTAGGATGGTGGCTGGGAAAGCAGAAAGCAGGGTGGATGCTGGGTTGAGGAATCTATAGGCCACTAAAGGCTCTCTCCCCCGCTAGAAATTGAACCCAGGACCTGATGTACTCTACCTCCAAGCCACATCCCCAGCCCCTTCATTTTTTGAGACAGGGGCTCACTAGGTAACTCAGACTGCCTTGAATTTGCTATGTAGCCCAGGCTGATCTCAAACTTGTGATCCTTAGAATGCCACCTTCTGAGATTTAGGATTACAGTCACATACCATTACCCTGGCCTTGAAGGCTTTTCAAGTAGGGGGCTGATTAAAAGCTTTAGAAAACTTGCACCAAAACAAATAATGACAAAAAGGTAACCAAACAAATGCCTCTGAATTTATATACTTATGTGTTTGTTTGTCTATTTATTTGTTTTATTGCTACTGAGAACCTCAGTCCTCACACATGCTAGGCAAGTGCTTTACCACTGAGCTACAGCCCCAGCCCTACTTCTCAGCATTTTGAAGAGTTCTTCTTCCATTCTAAATGTGCACACAAATTATAAATGTATATGGTCCAGTTGCATGTAAGGAAACTGTTGAACCTACCTGTTGATCTTTCATCAGTCCTTTCCTGTCTATACTTTCCTGATCTTTCACTGTAGTAAGCTTCCTGCTTGGAATTCCGAGGAAGAAAGGTACTGTGAGCGAACTGAAAACTTGGAATTTATTCTAAGCTTATACATTGCTATCTACAGTTCAACACAGAACATAAATTTCTTTTTCTTTTTACTTTAAAAAATGTATTGAGAATTTCATACATGAAACGTATGGTGTTTTGACCAAATCCATACCCACTCCCTCCCCTCCAACTCCTCCCATATCGCCCCATTACTTTTTCTGAACAGCTTTGTGCTTTCTTTCTTTCTTTCTTTCTTTCTTTCTTTCTTTCTTTCTTT
>NW_008355157.1:549835-553536 GCF_000622305.1 Nannospalax galili
GGGAGACCGTGTCTAAAAAAAAAAAAAAAAAAAAAAAAAAAAACCAACAAAACAAAAAACTTCTTCCTTAATCCTTGCTGTTCTATGAACTTTCATCCTATCTCTCTCTTTACTGTCAAACTTCTCTCAAGATCCGATTTCATTATCTCTCTTGGCTTATTGTACACTTTAACCCTTATAATATGGAGCCCACTATAGAACTATGACAAAATCGTACCTCCCAAACACCCCAATGCCATCCTAACTGGCAAATACTATGATTTCTCAGTCTCTGTTCTCCTTGACCGCTTCCCAGTCCGGTTCTGTGGGTCAGTCTCTCAAACTTGAAACTTTTTTCTTTGGTCCTCTTGACTCCCCATTGCCTTATTTCCATCTACCTCTGGGCCATCTCTTCTGTGATCTTTGCAAACTGTATTCCTTCCTACTTGCTATGGCTTAGACATGAAGTGTCCCTGCAGAAGGCTCACTGAAGGCTTATTACTCTGCTGGTGCTGTTGTTAAGAAATAATTGAATCTTATGCCAGGCGTGGTGGTGCATGCCTTTAATCCCAGCACTTGGGAGGCAGAGGCAGGCAGATCTCTGAATTCGAGGCCAGCCTGGTCTACATAGCGAGTTTCAGACCAGCTGGGGCTACAGGGAGACCCTGTCTCAAAAAGACCAAAACAAAACAAAAAAGCAAAACAAACAAACAAACAAAAAGAGGTGATTGGATCTTGAGGGTCATGTCCTTGAAGGGTATATCTTATCTCCATCTCATCTCTCCCCCTCCTCCTCCCCCTCCTCCTTTCCCTCTTCCTCCTCCCCTCCCTTCTCCTCCTCCTCTTCCTCCTCCTTCCTCTCAATCTCTCTCCTCTCTCTCTCTCTCTCCCTCCCTCTGTCCCTTCCAGGATACCATGAGTGAATGGTTTTGCCTTCCCTTTTGCTATGATGCTTCTGTATTGCCATAGACCTAAACGTAATGGAGCCAGCTGCCCATGGACTGGAGCCCCTGAAACTGAGTCAAAACACGTCTTTCCTCACTTAAGTTGATAGTCTCAGATATTTTGTCACAACACACACACACAGACACACACACACGCACAAAAAGTTGGTACTGAGAGGAGGGGTCCTTGCTCCAACTATTCCTACATGGTTTAGAAGCCCATGGGATTTTTTTTTACAAGAGGAATTTGGAACAGTTTGGAGAAGTAGGCTAGAAAAAGCTTAGACTGCTCTAAACCGAGCTTAATGAATGATTCTGGTGTGAGTTCAGAAGACTAGAGTGTCAACAGGGATGCAGAAAGTAAAGGCTGTGCTCATGAGGTTTGGAATGTGAATGAGAGGTCCCCTGGGAATTGGCCATTCTCGAGATGCTTGAGCAAAGAATTTTCTATATTTTGATCATGCCCTGAGACTTGATCTGAAACTTTAAATGATTAGCTAATTAATCCAATGTAGTAAATTTCAAGGAAGCGGAGCACTTAGACTGTAGCACAAGTGTTTCTGACTGCTCTTAACCAAGTTTACATAAGTGAAAATCAGGAGCAAAAAGGAGAGCAAACAGATTTGAAAATGTTGCAGTTTGGCCAGAAAAGGAGCCCATCTAAAGGTGGAGCGGAGGAAGGTGTGGTTGCTGGAGCTTCACTAGAAAGAAGCTATGTACTTTGCACTGACAAAAGAGGGAAGATATTGCAAGGAGGTCTCAGGAACTGGCCAGACCCATTCACCAGCATCTTTGGAGAGACAGTCAGAGAGCCACATTCTCACAAGACCACCTAGAAGTATTTCCCTATGTTCCGCTATCCAGGCTGCTTCTGGCTGCCATAGGGTCAGTATCTTTTCTCTGCCATGCCGTTTGCCATGTTTCTGCTTCCCTGCAGGCCTAAGAGCAATGGAATCAGCTACCCATGCATTTAAGCCTCCACGGTAGAGGCCAGCCAGATTTTTCTGACCTCCCTTATTTCAGTTATTTTCCACAGCAGCAAAAGCTAATGAACATATTACCCCACAAAATATCATTGCAATCCAAGTGATCATCTTATGCTATCTGTATTTATGATATTGAAGAACACTTTTTTATTCAATGCTCCAAGAATTTCTTAATCCACATCTCTAGCCAGGACCACCTATCTCAGCTCTGATTTAGTATTTTCTGCTGGACATTTCCAGATGGGTATCACAAACTCATGTCCAGAGCAGAACTCATCTTTCCACCTCAAAGTTAACCCTTTCTTACAGCTCTCACACTCTCTTTAATATTGTGAATGTCTCAGCTACTTGGGTTTGGAATCTTGAGTCTTTTCTTTAAAGATGGTGTGTGGATGGGAGGGAGGTGTCTCACTATAGCCTCAAATTCCTCAAATTCCTGGGTTCAAGTGATCCTCCTGTGTCGGCCTTTTAAGTAACTGAGACTACAGGCATGCGCTGTCAAGCCATCCTCCATCCTCACCCCACCCAATGGTAGTGTAGGGGTAAGTGTGCTATCACTGAGCTGCACCACCAACCCAGAAATCTTGTCATTCTTGACCATTTCCTCTCTTTGCATAGTTGGTCTTCTATTACACTCTATCAGTCCTGCTTTGTGGCTTCCCTGAGCCTGTTTCTGGACATCTTAACTTTGGCCACCATTGGACCTCAGATCATTATATCTCTTCTAGACATTTTTAATACCTTTAAAACTACTTTTCCTGATTTCTTTTCCTTTCAACACATTGGCATTTAAGCCAGGCATAGGGATATATGCCTATAATCCCAGCACTCAGGAGGCTGAGGCAGAAGGATCACAAATTCGAGGTTAGGCTGTACTGCATAGAAGATCTCATCACTAACCAACCAACAAAAAATAATACATTCAAATATAGCTGGGAATATTAACCTTCCAAAAAATTTTGTTCACCAGCAGATGACTAAGTAGCCTACGCAGCACTCTTCTGTGATCACTTTCCTGGATCTGGGGCATGGAGGGAGGGTTAGACAAGGAGAGAGAGAAAAGAGATAAATAATGCCTAGCTAGCGTAAAAAATCCAAGGGAATTATATTAGTCCAGAAACTTACTAAAATATTGTATATGCATTTTTTTCCTAGATTGTGATAGTTGAGTTTTAACTTATGGCAGCTGTGGGTACCTGCACAAGACTTGCAGAAGATCAAGTCAGTGAGCATTCAAGCGTGGATGGGAGAGGGACATATAAGCCCTGACCCTTAGCAGAAAAGCTATTGACAGCTGATATAGCTTATCATGCTCTGTGGATGATCATGTACCCACACATAGTTGACAGCACTAATTGGACTCAGTAGGTTACTTTTTTAAAAGAACATACATGAAGTTGGGAAGGGACATCAGGGATCCAGAAGGAATAGGGGGTATGGGTGAATATGATTGCAATACATTGTATGCATGTATTTTCAAAGAATAAATAAAAAATATTATATTTAAAAAGTAAAAGTGGGGGCTGGAGAGATGGTTCAGTGGTTAAGGGCACCTGCTGCTCTTGCAGAGGACCTGGGTTCAATTCCCAGCACCCACATGGCAACTAACAACTGCTTGAACTCCAGTTCCAAGGGATCTAATGCCCTTTTCTGACCTCTGTGATCATTGCACCGCACAGGTGCACTTACATACATGCAGGCAGTACACCTATACATATAAAATAAAAAATATGTAAAATATTTAAAAAAAAAAACAAAAAAAACTTCTTTAAAAAAATTAAAAATTAAAGGG